>NC_056732.1:302018423-302235923 GCF_019279795.1 Protopterus annectens | reverse complement strand
ATTAAATATACCACTTACAACCTTAGAACACTGATAGAATAATATGTTATGCATTAGCATAACTCTTCTGAAAAATGTAGAGTCATAAACTCAAGTACTTGTCTTTATTTGATGACTTCAGTTCCCAGGTATTTGCCAGACAGGTGCAGATTGTAAGAGGAAAACACCAAAAATAGGAAGCAAAACTCTGGACAGTCTGCGGAAACTGTAAAGTCGACAGGTATGCTTTTGCCTAACAGGCAGCCATTCCCGATATGGATCACACCACAGCACAGTCCAGTTTACATGGCAAAGTACGGTATAACCATATGTATTGTTGTATAATCCACTACACAACACCTAAGAACACATGGTTGCAACACCCCACTGTAGGCATGTAAGCCAATCTAACTGGCATCATAAGGTATTAATTTAGTCCTTACCCCCACCCAGGGGTGTGAGTGTCCAACGCAAACACCAAATGCAGTGTATATGCACAGCTAGTGTTGTGAACGACATGGCCAGCTGTGGACCTTCCCTGCAGCCGTCCTGCACATCCTATGGATAATTCCCCTACCAACTCCCCCCTGTGTGCCCCATGCACACCACATACTTATCAGCCCCTGTTCCATTGCTATTAATGTTTAAGGTTACACGTAGGTGACACCCTCTTCCCCCACTATATTGCCAGTATCTGGAACCCCCAACCCACATGTAGTATCTCAGCTGTTCCACAGGACACATGTAAATAACACATGAAGGAACACCACAAGCACACTTGGATCAGTGCAGGCTCACCACCTTGCGAAACAACCCCCCAACTCACACTCTATACCACTACAACAACTAGTGAAACCGATGCCTCTTTTCCTGCCTCACATACAAATCCCAACATCTGGCAAACCTTCCCTATTGCTCCCCATCCAGTTATTCCTACAGGCTACTATACAGTTACAATGTCACCCCCAATACTGACCTACCTACTCCTTCACTATTGCACCACACAGGTATGGAATAACTACACCTACCCCGAATACCTGCATGTAACCTATCCAGACCTGTTAAACAGGAATCCAATTTCACCTAAACTGACCTTTGTCAACAGTCATACCTGACCAGTAAACCTGACCTAAGCATGGATAATACTGACATGTCAACGTAAACTGAGCATGAAGAATGGGGTACATAGCTATGTTATGTCTGTTACCTTCTATGAATGTGAACACCCCAGTATTAATTGGAATAAGTATCTGGGGTCAATGTGGAGCTCTTCTCCCCAGGCCACAGCTGACAGTGGACAAGTATACTGTTGGATTGTCCCGGTTGACAAATGTGAACTAAATGCACAAAGTTGCGCGTGTGTATGTGGGAGTAAGTGAGTGTAAGCCTGTTTGGCCGCCGGTATGCAATTACTACACTGGTGAAGTAATGTAGAGGCTAACTCAGTGCAAGACGCCTCAAAACAGAGGTCAGCAATGCTGTGCTTCGCGCAAATCAGCGCATACCCACCTACAAATGTTCTACAGTGCCTTAGTCACTCTGTAGCCAACAGCTGTTGTTGTGGCCATTGACAAAATAATCTGCACTGCCAGGTTGCAAACCCCCAATCCTGCACACTATAGTCAACGTGAGTTCTACTAAGCCATGGCGGATACACATTCAGCTGCTGTGATCACAAGCACATCATCCAGCACAGTCATCCAACAGTATAGGAAGTGTATATATATGTGTGTAGATTAATACCAGCGCACGTGTCCACTGCTCAACTACACTATTATGAGCAGTCTATGTGCATCACAGAACAGTGCCTGTCCAATCATACTGCGAGAACAGCAGTCCTGCGTAATACCAGAGGAAATATTAATATATGGTGCACACCGTGGGGGCGTATGAGCGTGCTTCATGCACATTATGTCACACCTGCGGCGTTGGTTCCATGGAACCAGGAGATGAGGCTGGCCAGGTGTGTGAGCAAACCTCTGCTACTCAAAACCCTGGCAGGATGCTACCAGTGGAAGAAACAGTGTAGGCCAGCTAGGTCCACTCTTGACACAACAGCAGGTCTGCCCTGGTGGGATGAACCAACAGTTGTGGGTCACATCGATGTCCCCACCAGTATTGGAGAAGGATCAAGGGAAGGCTGGTACATACGTGAACTAAATGGATGAAAAGGCTGCAGATGCTTGGGTCAGGACAGTATACCGGAGGAGTACTGAGACATGCAGAGAGGGAATTGTGTGGTGTGGTATGGCAGAGTTAGCAAATGGGGAATGGATGGATGTTGTGTACATGGAGCTCGGGGGCCGGGGGAAGGGAACATGGGTATGTCATTATGGTAGACATATGCAAATGAAGCAGAACAGCAATACTGTAGTGGGCAGTGCATCTGCCTAATGTGCACGCATTCCCGGTTCGAGTCCCACTGCAGCACATTCTATTTTCCATGTGAAATCCGTATGTTAACATCGTTGTGCTGTATAACCTACTAAATAACATTTATATTTGCACAGGAGTACTGCCTTAAATGCACATGTGAAGTGTCATAATGACTAAGGAACTAGTAAGCAGGTGTAAGCGCAAAACAGCAGTAGTAAGCATGGATAAGCAGTTGTAAGCATGTGTAAGTGTATTTGCGCAGGGGTAAGCATTGCCTACATAGATTGAGCTAAGTAGATGCTAGATGAGTATAAGGAAATGCAACCAGAGGTTAGCATTGCTCAGCTCTGTGCAAACCCGCGCATACCCACGTACAACCGCTCAAATGTCCCCTTACTCACTCTGTCTGACAGCCAGTGTTCTGCCCAGCAACAAACTATACAGCCTCTGCAAGGCCCAAACCCAGGACCCTGCACGTGAATTACCAGTAAATCATGGCAGATGTACATACCCACTTATTTCACATACATATCATCCAACATAATTAGTCAACAGCACAGGAAATGTAGTAATATCACACCACACAACCTCTTAATGCATGAATCACAGACATAGTGTGCCATAATGCAGGTACAAATAGGGATATCTGTCATATCCTGCTCTAATACACTTAAAACGTTGCAAGTTACAGTTATATGTAGTAGAACACATATATTGAAGGAGATGTTAAGTCTGAAACACATCCATGTCAATTGCCAAGAGAATCAGGTACACGCCACACATATGAGCCGAACATGCATGGACATATGGACAGATATACATTGTAAATGTAGAGAGATAGACAGCCATAGGTATATATATATATATATATATATATATATATATATATGTATATATATATATATATATATATATATATGTATATATATATATATATATATGTGTATGTGTATGTATGACTCACAAATAACTATATAACAGAAATTGTACATAGATATATATATATTCAGTGTATATATCCATATAGATATATATGTTCAGTGTATATATCCATATATATATATATATATATATATATATATATATATATATATATATATATATATATAATGTTAAGTTGTCTCTCTCGCCTTCATTCTTGCTGGATGGGTTCGGAGCCGACCTCGGCTCCGTCTCGGCCACTCTAAAAGCTCGAGAGTTGGTTCTACGGCTCGAGGCTCCTCTTATATCCCACAATGCTAGGCGAGAGTTACCCCAGATCTCGTTTGCCGCTACAGCTTCGAGGTTGGTTTTCTACCGGTTCTTGGTAAGTGACTTTTTCTTGTGTAATTTAGTCTTTCAAAACCCCTTTATTTTTAATATATTTACTTATTTCCCTTAGTTTAGAGAAATTTTTATCCCCTTCCAAAAAATTTCCGTTTTTTTCCCTTAAGAACCTTAGGTTCTTCCTCGGCCTACAGGCCTTTTCTCTTCCCTAGTGGAGTGTGTGTGTATTATTTTATTTTATTTTAAAAATCCTAGTTAGTGATTTTTATTATAATTTAACTTGACAGGGTGTAATTAGTGTGTTTGTGTGTGTGTTTGTTTACACCTGTTTAAAATGTCTAAAGAAGCAAAGGTCTCCGGATTCAAGAAGTGTGATGCGTGCTGTCAGAAAATGTCTCTGACAGACGCTCACACTTCTTGTGTCTACTGTCTGGGGCCTTTGCACCTGCAGGACTCCTGTGCTGTGTGCCATGGCTTCAGCCCCAGGGTCCTGCAGGAAAGAAAAAATAAATTGATACTAAGAGGCTTACTCAAGCCAGAGGATTCCCTATCTGTTTCAACAGGGAAGCCCTCTAAGGCATCTAGGTCTTGGCCCGACTACTGAGCCGAGACCTAAGGTTTCTCAACCTCTGCCTTTATCGGCTCCGGCTGGAGCCGATAAGTCTCAGTCCACAGTTTCTGTGGCTCCCTCGGCTCCCGCCGGGGCCGAGGTAATAGAAGTTCCCGTGTCGGCTCCGACCAGACCTTCGGAGCCGACAACTAGGAAGAGGTCCAGGTCACCATCTCTTGGCTCCATTCATTCGGCTCCAGGATCTCCCCTGCTGTCTGAACGGAGCCAAAGATCTCACTCCTCTAGGTCATCGAGGCTGTCGGATCATGACCTTCAGAGGGTAGTGAGTCGACTTCTTAAGTCCGAGGCACTGGCCCAGATGCTTCAGAGCCCGACTCATCAGTCGATGCCTGCCCCGGTCCAGCAACATATTCCTCCTTCGACTCTCTTGAGCTCGGAGCCGGGTCGCCGGAACCGAGACTGTGATAGCGTCGGAGCCGATACAATTGTCTTCGGCCCGTGCCGGCTCCGTTTTCTTCCTTGGAAGAATCTCGGCGCGACTTCCTCGTCGGCTCCGAGGGTGAGTGGCATCGACCCTTGTCCGACCCCCTCTCTCTCGGTGCTTCGGGCGCTGGTGAGTTCGGCTCCGACATCGGCCTCGAGCCATCACTGTCGGTGCCGAGGGGGTTCTTAGCTCGGAGCGGGGACCTCTGGCTCTGCCTGACAGGGGTGCATTCGAGGTCATGCGGAGTGTGTTAGAGCCTGGCTCTACTCCACAGTCGGCTCCGTCGCCCCTCCCTCACGGTGCCTCAGGCTAAGTCGACTCACTCCCTCATCCCGGACCGCAGAGAGCCAGCTCCTCAGGAACCCCTGTGGATTTCATCCTCTTCCGAGGCCTTTCCTGATTTGGCAGAAGAGCCCCTCGGAAGAGGAAGTGTAAGAGGAAACACATTGACTCGCCTGAGTCCATCACATCAGACACAGATTTGGATGATTCTGAGGGTTCCCCCCGTTCCCCTTCTGAAGATGTCTCATTTGCAGACATTCTGGAGATCCTGAAACAGAGGGAAATTGGCCAGCCCTCAACCCTTCGGAGGACGAATCTGTGTATCTTGAGGCGTTTGGCTCTCGCCCTTCCACCTCCTGGGTGTCCCCCCCCCCTTTGACCCCCTCATGCAGATGGTTGCTAAGAAGGCATGGACGGCTCCTGATTCAGTGGACCCCACTCCCAGGAGACCCTCCAAGTTCATAACAGCTCCAGCAGACAAACAGTTTTAACTAAAGGAGTTTCTGTGGATGCTATGGTGGTAGCTGCTGCCACTAAGAAGGAGCTAGCTGATCCTTCAGTACCTGTCCATCCACCTAACAAGGAATCTAGGTCCATGGACAGGTACGGAAGCGGATGTTCTCGCCAGCGACTTTTACCATGCGTTCGCTGAACTACCTGTGCCATTTTACTGCCTTCAAAGGGACTTGATCAAGGAAGCGAGTGAAATGTTAAAGACCCTACAGCTGCGGGTTTCAAGATAAGATGAACACGCAGCTGGCTACCCTTAACTCCATAACCAACTCCTCCATGCGCCTTCTTTCTTACGGCTGATGGAGCGAGCAGAGCCGCAGGGACAGGTGTGGCCTTACGTAGGCATGCCTGGATGCGGCTATGCAATTTTGCGGACCCCTTCAAGACGTCTTTCACAAACTCCCCGTTTGATGGATCATCCCTCTTTGGTCCTCAAGTGAAAGAAACCTTGACTAGGTGCGAGACTGATGCCAAGACCCTTTCTGCCGTCGGAGTCCGTTTTTCTACTCCTTCCAGGCCTTACCCCAAAGGCCAGAAAGGTGGAAAGATGTGGTTCCGTAAACAATCTCAAGGGACTTTGCCTGACGCACAGAGTCGTTTCCCCGCCAGAGGCAGAGGCGGGAATAACAATGGTAGACGTCGCCCTAGGGGCAGGGGGGGTCCGCAGAACCAGGGCAATCGGGAAGCCTTCCCTGACAAGCCCTTTCAGCATCCCTGAGGTGTTGCCCGACTGCCCATCTTCGGAGGCAGTCGGGGGAAGATTGTCACTGTACCCAGAAGCCTGGCTATCCCTGACTCAAGACAAATGGGTACAGTCCATCATTTCTGAAGGCTATTCTATCCCCTTCCTTTGCTTTCCAAATCAGTCAAAAAAATCCCTTCCAGATGTTCCACCCGCTCAAAGGGATCTAGCAGTTTTGGAGATCTCAAAACTGCTTGCAAAAAGAGCAATTCAGCCAGTTCCAGCAGACCAGCAAGGATCCGGAATCTACTCAAGGTTCTTTTTAGTTCCAAAGAAAACAGGGGACTGGAGACCAATTTTGGATCTCAGTGTCTTGAACAGATCAGTCAAGAAAACAAGATTTCGGATGGTCACGCTGCAATCCTCCTTCCCCTTTTGGGCAAAGGAAACTGGATGTGCTCTATAGACCTTCGGGATGCGTACTATCACATAAAAATGAACAGACGCTCCAGAAGATTCCTCCGCTTCAGGCTGGGAACCAGTCATTTTCAGTTCAGGGCCCTGCCCTTTGGTCTCACCACTGCCCCCCGGGTGTTTACCAAATGCATGGCAGTGGTAGCTTCTCACCTGAGACGACAAGGATTCCAGGTGTTTCCATATTTGGATGACTGGCTCCTCACAGCTCCCACCAAGCATCTCCTTCTGATGGCCAGAGATTACACTTTTCGCTTGTCAAAAGCTGGGTATTTCAATAAATTGCGAAAAGTCTGTTTTGTCGCCTTGTCGCTATTACCTACATAGGCGCAAATCTAGATACAATAAACATGTCTGCAAGACTAACACATCAGAGAATAACAGACATTCACAAATTGGTATCACTCCTTTTCAACAACAACAGAATCAAAGCCAGGTTAGTTCTGAAGGTGTTGGGAATTATGGCAGCGGCCATACCTCTGCTTCCATTAGCCAGATACCACATGCGGATCCTTCAATGGATGCTCTTTACTCAATGGTCATACCAGCAACTTCCAATGTCTCACACCATTATGATCACGCAAGCGTGCAAAAATCATCTCATGTGGTGGATGTCTTCGCCTCACCTCTTGTCGGAAGACCCTTTGTTCCACCTCCTCCGGTTGCTACTCTGACAACGGATGCCTCCCTGATCGGGTGCGGGGGGCATTATCAGGGCAGGACGGTCCAGGGCACATGGCAACCAAACGAATGCCACTTGCACATAAATGTTCTGGAGATGAGAGCAGTGCTTTTAGCGTTGCAAGCCCTTCAAGACTCTCTTCCCTTGGGAACGATTGCAATCCAGACAGACAATATGTCTGTAGTGTGGTACATCAACAAACAAGGCGGAACCAGATCATACCCCTGTGTCGAGAAGCACTCAGACTGTGGCAATGGGCGATTTCTTCTCAGCGGTTTCTGATAGCAACGCACATCCCGGAAGTCCAATCAAATTGCGGACAAGTTGAGCAGAGCTATACTCATGCCTCACGAGTGGTCTCTGAAAGACTCTGTAGTGAGAGAAATTTTTCTCAAGTGGGGTCAGCCTTGCTGCGATCTTTTTGCTACTCCCCAAAACAGCAAGTGCAGAGAATATTTCACTCTATTCCCTTTACCAGGCCAACCCAGCAGAGACGCTCTAGTCCAAGTTTGGCCCGGGACTTCTGTATGCATTTCCTCCTTTCCCACTGATCTCTCAAGTAATACAGAAAGCTATCGCTCAGAAGGCCTCATTGATCCTCATTGCTCCTTACTGGCCTCGACAAGTGTGGTTCCCCTTTCTACATCGTTTTCTCTTGGTGCGACCGTGGAATCTGGACCTAGTTCCAGATCTTTTGATCCATCAGTCGGGTCAGTTTCATCGCTCCCTCCCCTCTCTGAACCTCACTGCTTGGTTCCTCCAGTTCCAACCTTAGCCAGGCTTCCTCAATTATCTCACTCTGTTAGAGATATTTTGATAGCTTCCCATAAATCTTCCACTCGAAAGATTTATTTGAGTAAGTGGAAACGCTTAACATATTGGGCTCAAGGAAAGGACATAGATCCTTTCACTGCTTCCATCCAACTAGTCCTTGATTTTCTAGCTGAACTCTTCCATGCAGGTTCATCTCCCTCTACACTTAAAGTTCAATTGGCAGCTATTTCTAATTTTCATATGGGTATTTCTGAATCTGCCCTAATGTCCCACAAGCTCTGCAAAGCCTTTTTGAAAGGAGTTTTTCTTCTCAGACCTCCTATAAGAAATCCTCCTTCTCCTTGGGACCTAAATTTAGTTCTTGCTTCTTTGATTCTTCCCCCTTTCGAACCTGCAGTCTCCTGTTCTTTAAAATTATTATCATGGAAAACTCTTTTTCTGGTAGCTATTACATCAGCTAGAAGAGTTTCAGAGCTTCAAGCACTCAGCTGTCGTCCTCCTTATCTTTTGTTTCATAAGGACAGAGTATCCTTACGAACTAACCCGTCCTTTTTGCCTAAAGTGGTCTCGACGTCAAATCTAAATCAAAGCATTGATCTACCTGTCTTTTTTCCAGAATACTCCAATAGGTCTGAACAAAATTACACTGCCTGGATGTTCACCGTCAATTGAGGTACTACTTGGATAGAACTAAACAGTTCAGAAAATCTGATCAGCTGTTTGTCTCCTATGCGGAGAGCAGAAAGGGACTTTCAGTTTCAAAGGTATCATTATCCAGATGGCTAACATCTTTGATTTCCCTTGTATATGAAATTAGACATCAAAAGCTGCCTGATAAACCTAAGGCTCATTCCACCAGAGCTTTGGCTACTTCTTTAGCCTTCCAAGACAGACTGCCTATCGACACCATTTGTGCAGCGGCTACTTGGGCTACTCCTCACACTTTCATTTCTCATTATAAGTTGGATTTAGCTTCTAGGCATAGAGCTAACTTTGGTTCCACTGTTCTCAGGAGTCTGTTCCGTTAGGCCATCTGGGACAAGGTGCTAGGGACGCGGTCCCATCCAGCAAGAATGAAGGCGAGATGGACAACTTAACATATAGAAGTTATGTTCTTACCATAACGTTCCATGTTAGTTGTCTTCTTCTCGCCTTCTTCTTGCGTCCCACCCTCCTTCCCCCTGGCCTGGACAGACCTAGAGGAGTTGTGATTGTGACTTCTCTTTCTACCACCTCTTTCTTAGACATATGCTATTATGCATATTTCCTGGTTCAGGATGTAGGTCACCCTTCTTTCTTCCTGTTGTTAGAGGTGGACTCTGTTTTACAGTTATTCTGTTACTATTATAAGCTGGGGTTAGCTTACAAACGAGATCTGAGGTAACTCTCGCCTAGCATTGTGGGATATAAGGGGAGCCTCGAGCCGGTGGAACCAACTCTCGAGCTTTTAGAGTGGCAGTGGAGCCGAGGTCGGCTCCGAACCCATCCAGCAAGAAGAAGGCGAGAAGAAGACAACTAACATGGAACGTTATGGTAAGAACATAACTTCTATTTTACATACATACACATATATATGTGAATACATATACATACCTAGAGCTGTATCAATGTCCAGTTCTATCTCTCTATATATAGGGGTTTCACATATATAATTATGCATATATATATATATATATATATATATATATATATATATATATATATATATATAGACATGTTTATATGATTTCCACATGGGAACGGACTCCTGGCCCACTCTGTACAACACGACAGACCATGAGCACAGTTAATGGGGGTGGGGGCACAAATGATGGACACCTGGTAATTACTGCTATGTACCCCCCCAGCCCTAACAGATATGCTGTGCAATCTAATATCCAGCACATGCAGTACTTGATGTCAGGACCCACCACAACACAGCTCTAATACTCCAACAGTAATCCAAGTCACCTGTATATGTCAGGGCAATATCTGTAACATATCATGCAGAAAAGCCATTGTACCACAGGGAATGTACAATGCTTGAAGGGGTACACGTTACACCGGTACAGATATGCACACACATCTATACATTGACAATCATGTGCAGGTATATATATATATATATATATATATATATAATATATATATATATATATATATATATATATATATATATATATATATATATATATACACATATATATAAGACATATGAGATATATGAGTACATACACAAATACACAGACAAGGGGTATTAGTAGCCATACATATGTAGAAGTAGTGTGGATGTACTGGATGCAATGTATATCCCTCAGCCACAAGCCATGTAACTGGTACCTGTAACGTGTAGTGTGGCAACCAGCCCCACAAAGGGAATACTTACATTACACATATACCCACTCACAATTCAAAGGACATGACATGACACACAGGTATGTATACACAGACAACATTTATTTATGTACCATACAATAATGTATGCCATTACTTACAGCACATAGATTTTGATGTATATAACCAGTGATGGATGCTAGGCCTACACAAAACAGTAGATGCAGACAGTGCAGATATATAACATACAGTGGTGTCCAGGCTAAGCCCTTCAACTCGTACAACAGTAGACAAAGGATTTGACTGCAAGATAAGTAACAATCAACTATATCAGATGTAGTTCAGCAGCCTCCAGTTGCACCTTGTAGTCACGCCCCTATTCATGCACATTCATTACTTGTGGTAATGTCAATGTATCTGTCACATGTATTGACCCTGACCAACAAATGTTGTGAGAGTCCACGTTATACAGCAAATCAAAGTTGTATCCAAAGGCACAGGATCCGAGGCTAAAGTTGAAAACACAATTTTTAATAAAGCACGATACACCAATAAGTCCAAGTGCTTTCACCCAGCTCCTGCCAGGCTTTTTCGAGGAATGAATACAAACCATAGTATCCTTTCATCTTAATATAGCCAGTTAATTAGTCACATGACTAGTAAATTGCATTCAATTAAATAAAATAAATTCAAATATATAAGTGTTTACGTATTTAAATGTAAAAATGCCAAAGTGCTATCAGTGCAGAAGCAAGCATAAATAAATTGACAGATTTAAATGTTGTAACAAGCATGAGTTAAAACCAATATTATAAAATCAAATAATTGGTATAATAAATATATAAATATATGAACTTGTAAACCCCATAAGGCTCATTCAAAACTTACAAGAGTTTAGCCAGATTATGGCACTTCTTACTCAGTTATCTAATTCTATCAATGTACGAACCCAGGACACTGATTCTGGGTTGCCGTGCAATCAACCTCTTGTATCAGAAACACGTAGTAGGCGTAAAGACTGCTTTGAAGGAACTTCCAGTTTCATTTTAAATGGGGAAGCAGCCGACAACGTGAACCGTGGTAGCATTGCTGTATCAGGTTCAGGAAAACCTGAAAATGTACCAGGAACTGGCTCAGAGAAGGGAAAGAAGGACTTCAGTTTTAATGCATGGACTGGCAAACATTTATTTTTCCAACAAGGTACTGTAACCAACGCCTTCAATGAAGGGGTTGAAGGAAATTTTAGTATTTTTAAAGACAAGATGTTATGTGATCCTATCTCGCCTACATTCTGAATGATGGGTTCGGAGCCGATCCCTCGGCTCCGACTCGGCACGCTTATGCCAAAGAGCGAAGTCTCTTATTGGCTGAGCTTACTATATCCCAGGATGCACCACTACCAGTCCCCCAGATCTCGTTTGCCGCTTCCCTGCGAAGACGTGGTCTCGAGCTGGCTGGGCTGAGTAGTTTTTATTAACTAACCTTTCTGTCAGTTTTTTGCTGTTTTTTGCTCACAAAAGCTGTTTTAACGGCTATCGCTCATTTGTGTACGATTTGGATTGTAAAATTGTTGTGTGTGATTGGGTTGAGTTTGTTTTCGGCCCCCCTCCATCCAGGGCCTTCCCGGACTGTCAACCTTTAATACTTTACAGGGTCTCTAGTAATTCTATAGTTGGTTTAGAGTTCCCTGTCCTTTTTTACAGGAAGTGTTGCATTAAGCTATAACTGTAAGCTTAGCTTTATCATCAGTAAGTCTTTAGTTGTTTACTTTCCTGTCAAAGTGACTAGAATTGTGTAATATCATGTCTCAAACCCCTAGGCCTTCGGGCTTTAAAAAATGTTCGAAATGCGGGTTTAAAATGTCTATCACAGACGATCATTCGCTCTGTGTATATTGTCTCGGGGCAAAGCACTTGCAGGAGTCATGCAGCGTATGTCACGCTTTTTCCTCAAGGGTCCTCCAAGAGAGGAAAAATAAATTGATTCTTAAGGGGTTAGTTAAACCTTCCTTTCAAGAAGCCTTGGCATCCTCTCCTGCTCCGGCCAAAAAGAAAAGGGCTTCGGTTCCGACCAGTCCGTCGGATCCGACTGCCAAGAAACTTAGGCAGGCCTCTCCTTCGGCTCCAAAGACTTGAGCCGAGGTTGAACGGTCTGCCTCGATGCCACCAGTATCGACTCCTCTGCCTTCGAGCCGATGGCTGGGGCATCGAGGCGGGTCACCTTCGCCGCCCGCTGCTCGGAGCCGACAAGGGTCGCCCGCTCAGACACTTCCTCCTCGGCGCAAGTCTACCTCGACACCGATGGAATCTGCTGTGAGTATTCCCTCGGCGCCGATACTCATCGAGTCGCCGAGCCGGTCCCCTAGTCCTTTGGGGCCGATGGAGAGGCCTTCTCGAACCCGTTCTGTTTCCTCTCGGTCTTGAGAATGTCGGATTCTGATATAGACAGGGTGCTCCAAAGACTGTTCCAGTCCCCAGTCTTCCAAAATTTGTTTCGGTTCGACCCAGTTGGTTTCGGAGCCGATGACCTTGGCCCACCCCATTGCCATTCCTCCTCCGACTGCTTCGGCTCCGGAGCAGGTGCTGTTGGAGCCGGTGGAGATCTCAGGGTCGGCTCCGACCCTTACTTCAAACGGGCCTTCGGGTCCGAGTTTGGTACGCGGACTTCTTCGGCTGGACCCGGGGTGATGTTTGGGACCTATGCTTTGGTTCCGAGCCTCCTCGGTGCTTCTGCGGGACTTCCGTCGGCTATCACGGCTCCCGAGTCCGGACACTCCCAGGATTCTGGGGGTCCGGCTTTCAGGGCAATGAGGAGTGCCTTGGCCAAGTCCTCTTCGGCCATCTCTCCGGCTTTACCAGCACCTTCCCTGGGCGTGGAGACTGGGTCTTTGGCAGTTCCCTGTCCGTAGCCAGCGGAGCCCCGAGGCCTGAGGTTACCCCCAGTGGGGGTTCCCCTCCTCCTGAGGGTTCTTCGGAGTTGTCTTCAGAGGAACCCCCAAGGAAGAGATCGTGCAAGAGGAAGCACGTGGACTCCCCCGAGTCTATTACATCGGACACTGATATGGATGATGCAGAGGGGTCCCCAAAGTCGTCCTCGGATGATGTCTCATTTGCAGACATCTTAGAGATCCTCAAACAACGAGGCGGCTGGATATCCAAACCCCCCTCTGCTGACGAGTCAGTGCTCCTCAAGGCCTTTGGGGCTCAGCTCTCCGCCTCCTGGGTGTCTCCGCCCGACGAGCTTCTGGATTTAGTTTGTCGAAGGGCGTGGGAACATCCAGATACCGTGGAACCAGTCCCTTCTCGTCCAAATAAATTTTTGTCTGCTCCCCGAGAAGGAGTTCCTTACTAAAGGCGTGGCCGTAGATGCCATGGTGGTGGCATCTGCTACACAACAGGACGTGGCAGAGGCTTCAACGTCCGTCCATCCTCCTAATAAGGAGTCTAGGAGTATGGATAGGTGCGGAAGCGCACCCTGACTTCAGCGGCCTTTACCTTAAGGTCTCTGAATTATTTGGCACATTTTACCAGGCTTCAGAGGGATCTGGTCAAGGAGTTGTCAGATTCCTCTCGGTAACCTACCTGAGCAGCTAGCCCAGTAGGTTAGCTCTCAGTTAGCTATTCTTGCGTCAATTTCTAACTCGTCCATGAGGCTCATTGTCTATGCGGCCGAAGGGGCGGTAGAGCGGCAGGCACAGGCGTGGCTCTCGAGACAAGCCTGGCTCCGCTTGTGTCAGTTCGGAGGCCTTCAAGTCTTCCTTTGCCGAGTCACCCTTTGCTGGGTCCTCATTGTTTGGACCCAAGGTGAAAGACACCCTTAGCCGCTGTGAGCAAGAGGCAAAACGTTATCTGCCGTAGGTGCCCGTTATTCCACTCCCTTCGGCCTTACCCCAAGGCTAAAGGAGGGGGGAAAATGTGGTTCCGCAAATCTTGCAAGTTTTTCTCCCAACAGCAGGAAGATTCCCCGTCCAGAGGCAGAGGGCGGGGAAATTTTTCAGGGAGACGCCGTCCCAGAGGCGGCAGAGGGCCCCGCAATTCTGGAGACCGCGAGTCCTTTCGTGGCTCTTCAGCCTCCCACACGTCATGAGGGATTGCCCGGCTGTGCTGCTCCGGAGCCAGTCGGGTGTCGTTTTCCAAGCACCTAAAAGCCTGGGAGTCAATCACTCAGGACAGATGGGTGCTTCGGATCATTGCCGGAGGTTACACCATCCCATTCAGATACTCACCCCCACCGTCCAAGAGAATCCCGGACCCACCACCCAGTCAAAGGGAAATAGCAGCCGCAGAAGCTTTAAAGCTGCTAGAAAAAGGAGTCATCCAACCGGTCCCCACAGACCAGATCGGATCAGGAAATTACTCCAGGTTCTTTTAGTGCCAAAAGACAGGGGACCTGAGACCAATATTGGATCTCAGCAGACTGAACCAATCCGTCACGAAATCCAAATTCGAATGGTCACGTTACAATCCATTCTCCCGTTGTTGGAGAAGGATGTTTGGATGTGCTCCATAGACCTCAAGGACGCCTATTATCACATACCGATACATCAGGCGTCCAGAAGGTATCTGCGCTTCAGCCTGGGAGTCAGTCATTACCAATTTTGTGCTCTGCCCTTTGGTCTCACCACAGCCCCCAGGGTGTTCACCAAGTGTTTGGCAGTAGTGACGGCTCACCTGAGAAGTCTTGGATTCCAAGTGTTTCCCTATCTCGACGACTGGCTCCTGACTGCCACCACCAGGCATCTACTAATGGACAACCTCAAAGCCACCATCTCCCTGGGTGTTTCCCTGGGGATTACATTCAATTGGTCAAAGTCTGTCTTGCTGCCCTCTCAACGCATAAAGTTTATAGGAGCAGAGATAGACTCAAGATTGATGCGCGTCTTTCTTCCTGCCGAAAGGATCCGAACTTTACAGGGCCAAGTTCAAGCTCTGATCTCGAGATCCAAAGCCCCAGCCAGGATGGTCCTACAGGTTTTAGGCTCAATGTCTGCCACGGTTCTTTTAGTTCCTCTAGCAAGATTACACATGAGGTGTCTTCAGTGGCTCTTGTCAACTCAATGGTCCTTTCAGGATCTTCCCCTCAATCATCACATCATGATTACGGAAATATGCAAAAGGGACCTTCGCTGGTGGCTTCAGACATCCAACTTGGATCAGGGAAAACCCTTTGTTCTCCCCCCTCCGGTGGTTACCCTGACGACAGATGCCTCCCAGATAGGGTGGGGGGGGCATTGTCTGGGCAGGCTAGTTCAGGGCTCCTGGCTTCCGGACGAAGCTCTTCTCCACATCAACGTGTTGGAGATGAGGGCTGTACTTCTATCCCTACAGGCCTTACACAAGTTTCTTCCTCAGGGCATCATCGCCATCCACACAGACAACATGTCGGTGGTTTGGTATCTGAACAAACAAGGAGGGACCAGATCGTATCCCCTTTGCAGAGAGGCCATGAGAGTGTGGGAATGGGCTGTAGCTACCAACCGCTTCTTGGTAGCGACCCACATCCCGGGAAAGTCAAATGTTTTGGCGGACAAATTAAGCAGGACAATTCTCTCTCCTCACGAATGGTCTCTAAACCGCACAGTAGCAGCCCAGGTTTTCAAGAGATGGGGGACGCCGTGCTGCGACCTATTTGCAACTCCACAAAACACCAAGTGCCAAAGGTTCTTCTCCTTGATTCCACATCAGGAAGTACCAGCCATGGATGCTCTAGCACAACCTTGGCCAACAGGGCTACTTTATGCCTTTCCTCCAATTCCACTCCTTCCCAAAGTTATTCAAAAAGCTTCTCAACTGGGGTCTTCAATGATTCTGATTGCCCCATACTGGCCTCGTCAGATATGGTTTCCTTACCTGAAAAAGCATGCAGTGGACGATCCGTGGACCTTAGACCTGATCCCGGACTTGCTAATCCATCAGTCGGGACATTGGCATCAGTCCCTTCAATCTTTGAAATTGACAGCTTGGCTCCTCCACTTCCAACCTTAGTTAGAAGGCACACACTAGACCCGGAAGTTGTTCACATTTTATCTTCGGCCCACAAACCCACCACTAACAAATTGTACCTCAGTAAGTGGAAGAGGTTTGCTATCTGGGCTCAACTCAAGGGCTTAGACCCTATCACTGCTCCTGTCCCAGAGGTTTTGAAATTCTTAACATCCCTGTTTAATCAGGGATCTTCTGTCTCAACTATTAAAGTCCAACTAGCGGCTATCTCTAAATTCCACGAATCCACGGATCCTCCTTTGATGAGCAGCAGACTATGCAAAACGTTCATTAAAGGTGCGAGTCTGTTAAGACCACCAGTTTTTCATCCTGCACCTCCGTGGGATCTTGATTTGGTGCTTCGCGCATTAACATCTCCCCCTTTTGAACCGGCTACTACATGCGAATTAAAATATC
Source organism: Protopterus annectens (assembly GCF_019279795.1). Classification (NCBI taxonomy): domain Eukaryota; kingdom Metazoa; phylum Chordata; order Ceratodontiformes; family Protopteridae; genus Protopterus; species Protopterus annectens. Next base: position 302,219,129 of record NC_056732.1, on the reverse strand, counting down.
TGTCTTGGAAAACGGCTTTCTTAGTGGCTATTACTTCTGCAAGAAGAGTCTCAGAGCTTCAAGCCCTGTCTATTAAACCACCGTACTTGATTTTCCACAAGGATAGAGTATCACTTAGGCCTAATCCATCCTTTGTCCCAAAGGTCTGTTCTAGTTTCTGTCTTCAACAATCTCTAGAGCTACCAGTTTTCTTTCCAAAATTCTCTAATGAAGCAGAATACACTCTCCATAAATTGGATGTTCACAGGCAATTACGCTTCTATTTAGACAGGACTCAGCAACTTCGTAAGTCAGACCAGTTGTTTGTGTCCTTCTCAGATAATAAATTGGGCCAAACCATCACAAAAGCTACAATCTCAAAATGGATCAGAGATTGCATAACTCAGGCCTATTCTTCTTCGAATAAACAACTTACATCATCTATCAAAGCTCATTCTACCAGAGCTATGGCTACTTCTATAGCCTTTCATTCCAAGCTCGCTATATCGGAAATTTGTGCTGCGGCTACTTGGTCCAACCCGCACACTTTCATTTCCCACTACAAATTGGATGTGGCATCTAAAGGACGAGCATCATTTGGTTCCATGGTACTCAGGAGTGTTTTCCAGTGAGCCACCCAGGATTCAGGTGCTAGGGACGCTGTCCCATCATTCAGAATGTAGGCGAGATAGGATCACATAACATCTTTTAGTTATGTACTCACCATAACTTCAGATGTTTGGGATCCATCTCGCCTACATTCCTGATACCCACCCTCCTTCCCCCTGCCTTGCAGATCAGAAGAGATTGAACGGTTTTGAGTTCAACTGTTTTTTATCTTGTTTCATCTGACGATGTTATATAAGCAGGGTATGCGTGTGTACATGTATGCGGACAAACTAGATCTGGGGGACTGGTAGTGGTGCATCCTGGGATATAGTAAGCTCAGCCAATAAGAGACTTCGCTCTTTGGCATAAGCGTGCAGTGAGCCGAGGGATCGGCTCCGAACCCATCATTCAGAATGTAGGCGAGATGGATCCCAAACATCTGAAGTTATGGTGAGTACATAACTAAAAGTTATACACACTAAAAAATAAGCAACTGGAGATTGATTATTTAAGGGAATGTATTCGTGTGAAGCGCATTCCGAAAGGACTACGTTTCTTCAAATTCCCTAATAATGCTCAGCCTGGAACAGTTTTTTACGACAAATTATGTGCAATATTTGATAATGCAGGGCTTGAAATGTTAAACTTAATGATTTTAGAGTATGAGAATCAAACTGAAATTTTGCTTAAAGATTTAAATGTTTTAAATGATAAAGTTGTCAATGACAGAAGTTTCTTTAGTGTTAAAAGAGATTATGAAAATGCATTTGTTGAAGTGGATCAATTTTGTAATAAAATCTTAAATCGCAAAATCAAAAAGTTAGAAAGGGACTTGTTAGATTATAGGGATGGGAAAGCCTACCCTAATCCAAGCATGGGCAGATGGATGCAGGAAAACATAAATATGGAGTCTAATAGGGCAGAGCAGGCACCGAGAAGTGATAATTATGTTAACAATGCCACAGAACCACCCAGAAGAAGCAAAAGGCTTGCTGAAAGGGGTAGAAAGAACTCGGTTCAGGATTTTCAACATCCCCCCAACAGAGGGGAGAAAGTAATGAGACAGCAACAGTTAGCATGGACAAGCCATTGCAACTGATTTTGGAGGAAGAATTAACTTTCATAGGAACAGAATTGCACCCTGATAGACAAATTAATTTTAGGAAAGACAACTTTTCTATTTTTAACTACACAGATTTGATCCCCACGCAGGCTTTTTTTAGTCTCTTTTCGAAAGGCTTACATTTTGTCCCCTCAAAGGTATCTAACAAAGTAGAAGCAATTTTGGATTTGAAATTGTTCATCCGACAAATGAACCTTCAGTTATTTTTTAAGGGAAAACCTAAAAATGATTTAAATCTTGTTAGGTCAAGCACTTTTAATCCCCCCAACCATCCTGTGTTGAATGTATTTTCAGATTTAGTTGAAAAAGAGATAAGGGAAATGCAAGGTAAGACACACCAAGCTGGTTGTAATAATTTAGTGCAAGCAGAATTAGAACTGATTGACTTATTAAAAAAAGAGGGCTGCAGAATTATGAAACCAGACAAGGGAAGGGGGGTTGTACTAATGTATGAAGTTGATTATGAAGCTTATTTACATGAAATGTTACAGGATGCTGAGCAGTATGAAATTGTATCAAAAAATGAAATTAATATTGCATATTCCAAGATTAGCTATCAGTTGTTTGACCATTTATTGCAAGGGGTAATTAATGAGAATCTTTACAATTTTCTCTTAGTAGACAAGCTTAAGATTTCTGTCATCTTTGGGATTCCGAAGACACACAAAGGATTAGATCCCCTCAAATTTAGACCGATTGTGGCTGGTGCGAGGGGTATCACGGAACCTTTAGCAAAATTTATTGATGCTAAACTTAAAAAGTATGTATCTACTATTGAACATATTTGCAAGGATTCTTGGGACTGTTTGAGAAGTATAGATCAAACTTACTTCACTACGCACACGCTTATGATAACAATAGATGTAGTAGAATTATTTCCCAGTATCCCACATAGTATAGGACTGGAATGGTTAAGAGAAATTTTGGTCACCGAACCAGGTCTTGACAGCAGAACAATTAATTTAGTGATAGAATTTATGGAGATAATACTGGAAAACAATTTCATTCTTTTTAATGATGAGTTTTTCAGACAAAGAAAGGGTGTTGCTATGGGGAGTCCTTGTGCAACAATGTATGCTAATCTTGTTCTCTATTATTGGGAACAAAAATTTGTGTTACGGACTACCTGAAATAAGTTTATTAGATTTTATAGAAGGTTTTTAGATGGTATATGTATTTTATGTGAAGGTACAGAGAACGATTTTAAAGGATTTATGGAACATATTAACTATAGTACAGAATTTTTTAAATTTACCTATTCTATTGATTTAAATGAGCTAAACTATTTGGATATTACGCTCTCAAAAGACTACATTAATTCTAGATTTCATTCAAGAATTTATAGGAAGCCCACGTTTTCTAATTCTTATTTACATTTTAGTAGTGGGCATCCCTTTTATCAGAAAAAAGCTATTATTAAAGGGCAGCTCATTAGAGCTTCAAGAATCTGCAGCTCACTAGAAAGTTTTAGCCTTGAAGTTGAGACTATCAAAAAATTATTTTTTAGAGAAAGACTATCCTGAAACTTTGATAGAAACTGTTATCCAGGAAATTTTTAAGAATAGGGAATCAAAATATCCAGCACTATTGGGATTAAGTAAATTACAAGACAAAAATCAACCTAAAAAAGACATTGAGACTGGAAATAAATTCTTACACACTTATTCGAATAATTCATACAAGGTGGAATGTATTATTCTTAAATACTGGCCCATTTTGGGGGTCAATGAAGAAATGAAACATTTATTTTCGAGCCAGCCACACTTTATTAGAAAGAGGGGTATTAATTTAAAGGAACTTTTTGAAAAAAAGGAGAAATGTAATATTAGTAATAAAATGAAGTGGGGTACACACAAATGTGGCATTTGCAACCAATGTTTTGCTATGTTAAACCACAACACCTTCTATTTACCACACAGGAACTTTATAGTGAAAACTGATAAACATTATAATTGTGGAACTAAGGGGGTGGTATATTTAGGGGTGTGCACCTACTGTTTGAGTTTTTATGTTGGTAAAACGGAGAGAACTTTAAGAAAAAGGGTGTACGAACACTTCTATGACATTTCTAGAAGTAAGGAGTCTAATGCATTCTTTAAACACTCTCAAAAATGTGTAAAAATGAACTTAAAGTTTATGGTGCTAGAACAAATCACCCCAGAGGTAAGAGGGGGAAGTTGGGAGACTCGTTTAGAGTTTCGTGAACTTTTTGGCAGTTGAGATTAGATGCCACTAGTTCTCCTGGGTTAAATGATAGCATTAACATAGGATGTGTTTTAAAGCTCAGGAAAGCAAAGCTTTGAATGAGCCTTATGGGGTTTACAAGTTCATATATTTATATATTTATTATACCAATTATTTGATTTTATAATATTGGTTTTAACTCATGCTTGTTACAACATTTAAATCTGTCAATTTATTTATGCTTGCTTCTGCACTGATGGCACTTTGGCATTTTCACATTTAAATACGTAAACACTTATATATTTGAATTTATTTTATTTAATTGAATGCAATTTACTAGTCATGTGACTAATTAACTGGCTATATTAAGATGAAAGGATACTATGGTTTGTATTCATTCCTTGAAAAAGCCTGGCAGGAGCTGGGTGAAAGCGCTTGGACTTATTGGTGTATCGTGCTTTATTAAAAATTGTGTTTTCAACTTTAGCCTCGGATCCTGTGCCTTTGGATACAACTTTGATTTGCTGTGTAAGCTGTTGTGTGGCTGTTTGAATCATTTTCAGAGTCCACGTTATGACTGGGATGATAGCAGGAATGCTAGTAGTAATTAATGATAGGCCATTACCTAACAACCCCTAACCGTATCACAGCAGGACAAAACCTGCCGTATATGTGGAGGACAAAGGCAGGAACACGGGACCATACTCGCAATATTGCTGTTACACACCCTGGAACATGCTGGTGTTACAAGATGTGCTGCAACATACCCTTATGCAGGAATAAGACATCAGGGACACAAATGGATATAGCCATGTACTGAAAGCACGCAGCACACACACTGCCAGTGTAATATCCGACACAGGACCTGTGTGGTGGACAGACAAAACATGATAGGCACACCTATGTCCAGCTGGAGGATAGGCCCACAGTACTGAGCTATGCAGACAAACTGCATTCCAAGGTAAACTAGTATGTACACACACACACACACACACACACACACACACACACACACACACACACACACACACACACACACACACACACACACACACACACACACACACACCCTGTAACACCAGTACTATACAAAGCATAACACCACTCTACTCAGGGTCTGTCTGTATGTCCTGATCCTCCTACGTATATGTAGCTGCCCTGAGTGTGCAGGTTCTGCTGTAAGAGGTATTGCTACCTGCTGTCTGTAACACTGATGCCCACACACAGGAGGGATATCCATCACACAGGGAATGTGCCCATAAGATGTAGGGATTCATAGTGGGTGGTTGCCATGACAGTGGTAATTGGAAGTACTACACGTGTACTCAGATATATATATATATATATATGGCTATCTGGAAAAGTACGTGTCCATATATTCCCACCATATATCCTGGACATGGAGAGTAGCCCTACCCCAGCCCCTATAGTCCCAAAGATGTAGTGCAAGGGGATGTCAGGTATGTATAGCAGGTATATTAATAGACTATTGCTACTGTCATTGGGATTGTCTTCGCAGACATGGTGTGTGTGGAAGGTGACATCTGCTCATAACATGTGTGCCACTGGCTACTGACGGACATCCTAAGGATATCATTGCATAGTACTTGCATATATAGCAGGCTCAACAGCCATGTCACTGCACAGGGTAGGATACACCTGTGTGACAGTGCATAACCACAACCAATGTGAACACAGCCACAGCCACATATGGTACGCTAGCATAATAGTTCATTATATGGACTATCTGTTCTATACCATCCTCATATGTGCCACTCACAGAATGACCCTACATATACTGGGCTGCTGCACAGTGTGGTCTGATGGCTGTCTGTGGTATGGGACATGTGTGTGTATGGCCCTACAAACATGTACGGTAATACGGTACCATACAGTGGGGCAGCATGTAACATCAGATAGAAGGGGAGCTAGAACAATGACATCTCCCACAATCTGTACACAGGCCGTAGTACATATTAACAGTACATAAACTGCCAACATTCACCATCATTGCACAGACCTTAGTACTGTACAAACATTCACAGAATGTCCAGGTTATGGCATGTAATGTAACTCCTACTGTAAATGACATAGGTTCATAGGTTCATAGGTTCATACTAGGCTATCTGCCCTAGGGCATTTATAAGCCTAGCCAGAATGTGTTTGGCTTTCGCCACCCATTTTAAATTTATTTTGCTATGCCCTTTTTCGAGGTTAGTATACTGTGCCTCTATCTAACAGTGACACAGAAGTGATACCCGGGGTAAACCTACGATCTCCCATCCACTCATCAAGATTCCTCTTGAAGAGAGTCAATGAGGGACTCTGCCTAACCTGGACTGGGATTTTATTCCAGAGTGAAGGGAGCCTCTGGGTTATGAATCTGTCCCTCCAGCATGTCCTATTTATTTCAGTGCTGAGGTTCAAGTCTCGAGCGTAGCTCGATGCGATTTGGATTTTCTGAGGTGCAGCATGTCCATTAATTCCGGGTTGGACATGGCTTTATACGTCAGGCACAGATCTCCTCTGAACAGGCGGTATGCCACTGAGTAGAGCTGGAGTTTCTTTAACCGGGCAGCATATGGCATCTGTTTGAGCCCTTTGATCCTCTTGGTGAGGTACTTTTGGGGTCTTTCCAGTTGCTGCAGGTGTCTGGTAAGGTACATCCCAAAAGGGGCATTGTACTCAATTATGGGCCTGATGAGGGATGAGTAAAGAGGCACGATGACCTCCCTGATCTAGATGTGAATCCCTTCATGATTAGGTGGGCTATATAAAATGTTTTTCTAACCACTTTGGCCACGTGGTTGTCAAATGAGAGATTGCTATCAACTTGGGTCCCCAGGTCCCTAATTACTTCTTCTGTACTTAATGGATTTCCACCTATGTGGTAATTTGTGGGCACTTTGTTTTTGCCAAAGGGATGACTATACACTTTTGGCATTTAGCTTGAGGCCATGGCTCTGGCACCAGTTGTCTGTTTCTACGAGGCCCTTTTGGAGGATGCTTGTGTCGGCTGGAGAGTCGATTATGGCACCCAGTTTGCAGTCATCTGTGAACTTGGTCAGCCACAGTCCTTCCGTGTTGGCCTGTACCTCCGAGAAATATATACCGAACAAGAGAGGTCCCAGGACTGAGCCTTGTGGGACACCACTTGTAACTGGTTTGGAGTCTGACATGGCTCCAGCAATTCTAACCATGTGGGTTCTGTCCTTGAGCCAGTTTGCAATCCATCTAGTGACATAGGGTTTATATTTAAGCTGGTGAGCTTATCTATAATGCCCGAGTGGGGTATTGTATCGAAGGCTTTTGCGAGGTCCAGGTAGGCTGTGTGGACCACCTTCCCTCGTCAATGGCCTTGGTGACTGTTTCAAAGAAATCAACCAGGTTTAAGAGGCAGGATCTGCCCTTAACAAAGCCGAACTGGGTAGGATCCAGTGTTTGTAGGTCCCCAATATCTTTATTTATGAGGTCCATGATGATCCTTTCCATAGCTTTGCAGACCAAGCTAGTCAGGCTTATGGGGCGATAGTTTCCAGGATCCGTTGAGGCACCACCTTTATGGAGAGGGACCACTGTTGCTGTACGCCACTCTTTGGGCACATATCCTGTAGTAAGGCTGAGATTGAACAGTAGTTTTATGTTTGGGTTTAGCTCTTCTTTGAGTTCATGTAGGACGCAGCCCGGGACACGATCTGGTCCCATTGATGCTGTGTTTTTTGCTTTGGAGAGGGCGGCTCTTACCTGAGCATCTGAGATGTCAGGGGCAGCACTCTGCTGGGATAGATATTTGCCCTTTGGTGGGGAGGGAGAAGTTTGCTGAACCTGTCAGCTAGGATGTTGGCAATGTCTGTGGGTTCGTGTATTTTTTGTCATTTGGACTAATTCTGAGCATATCTGGGAATTACCACCCAGGTTCCTAACATAACTAAAGAAAGCCTTGTGATTATCCTTAGTGTCCTGTGCAATTTTTCTCTCAAAGCTGGCCTTAGACAATTTTATGTGTGCCCGTAGTTTTTAGCTAATACTGATCAGTGATGCCTTCCCTTTTGGGATTTTGCTTTATCATTTAGTAGCTTCCTCCTTCTATTGTATAGTTTGTTTATGGCTGGGGTCCACCAGACAGGACGTCTGCCTTTGGAGGATTGGGTCTTGGTTTTATTTGGGATCGCATGATCCATGCATTCCTGAAGGTGTTCATAGAATGCGTTTATAAAGGATTCTGCAGTCTGGGCTGTATTTTCCACAGGCCCGGGGGCTTTGAAGGATTCCACCTCAGTTTTGAGGAGTGTAAAATTTGCTTTAGAGAAGTTTTTCACTGTGGTTTTCTGGGCAGGGGTGGGGTCGGGATGTGAATATCCAGTGAGATTAGTTCATGGTCTGATCTTACCAGTGAGGGATACACTTCTGGTCTGGAGCATAGAGTCCCCATGCTGGTGATGATCAGGTCCAGTATGTTTTCCCTCTTGTGGGAGTGGTAACAAGTTGTTCCATAGCATTTGAGTTTATAAATTCTAGGAACCTTTGGGCTAGGGTGTTGGAGCTAGAGTAATGCTCCCAGTCTATGTTTGGGTAGTTGAAGTCGCCCAATATAATGGTGTTTGGAGAGACCTTCATATTTTCCAGTGTTCTCAGGAAGGCCGAGTGGGGTTCCTGGGTTTGGGAGGGTGGTCTGTAGCAAGCTATAAACTGGAAGGCAGTTTTACCCACTGTTAGTTGCACATGGATAGTCTCTGATGCTTTGTGCTTTGCCACCAACCTGGAGGTGTGGGTATCTTTGATGAATATCGATACTCCCCCTCATTTTGTGGTTCGGTCCAAGTTTTGGGCCGAAAAGCATGGTATGAGGTATAACCTGGTAGTGCTGGGGTGCTCTCAGGAGCCCTGAACCAGGTTTCTTTTACTGCACAGATATCGATGTTCTCCATGCTAAGGAGAGTTTCGAAAAGTGCATCTTGAGGTTTAGACTTCTGGCGTTGAGTAGCATTACTTTTAGTTTCTTATCCCTTGTGATACCTATGGAGGTGGGTTTGTCTTTTGAGCCTTGCCTAAAAAAGGCACTATGGGGGTAGCAAGAGCCTTTGCCAATATCCGAAAGCCCAGGGGTGACAGGTGCAAGCCGTCCCTAGCGAAGCATCGTGGCTTGTCGAGCATATCATCCCAAGCTGACAGGCATTGGATCCCCTTTGAATGACACCAGTACTTAAGCCAATTGTTGAAATTGATCATCTTGTCTTCATATTGTGGCATCATTCTTGGTGAGGGTAAGATGCTACTCAAGGTCAGGGTCATACCGGCCTGGGCTACATGCTTAGAGAGCTCCTTTATGTCTCTTTTCATGTAGTCCAGGGAGGTATCTCAGGTCATTCACACCAGCATGGACAATGACTGAGTCATATTTGTACTTGCCTTGGAGTGACCTGAGTGCTTGTGTTATGTGGCGGATCCTAGCACCCGACAGGCTGCTCACCGTGACCCTCTCCTTGTTCAGCCTGGTGAGCGGACGCCAGTGTGCCTGACGATAGAGTCACCTATTACAAGTGTATCAGGTCTGTTGTTTAGTCTTAAGGGCTGTGACTGTTTGGCACACTGGCTTTGTGAGATATGTGTTGCACGTGTTTTGTTTTGGGGTAGCGGCTGCTTGGGTGTCTGCTTTGGAGGTCTCTGCTGCTTGGCAGATCTTTATTTAGAGCCTCCGAGTATGTTTTTGTGTGATTATGTGTTTGGTTTGCTGTCGTGGTAGGTCTATGTGAGACTGGAATTGTAGTGAGTATGGTTTCCTTCTCCTCCTGACTGGTTATGCCAGTACTGAGTTGAGAGAGCTTAGCCTCCAGTTTGGCTATATGGTTGCATCTCTCACATGTGTTGGAATTTGTTGGGAGGAGGAGAGGGTTGTCTGTGTACATGAGGCAGTTGTAACATTGCCTCAAGATTCCCAGATTCACCAGCTGGACCGAGAGGAGATTGACAACTGACCTTTGGACATGCTAGAATAATATTGGGAATTCCTTAATAATTGAAAACCAGGGCCAGTGGGGAGTGAGGGTGTAGTGCTTTTAATTTTTAGTGCTGACTTATATAATTGCTTTAGTGAGCAAGTGCCAGGTAAATTAAGTGCAATGTGTTACAGGTAACTTAAATGCAAAAACGACAAACAGTAACTTTCTTTCAAGTGAAACAAGGAAATAAGTACAGTAAGCAATGCAGATATCACTAGTGAGCCACAGAAGCTGAGAAGCGCGTATTAGGTGGAATTAGCGTTCCAGGGAAATAACAAGCAAACAAACAACAAGCATATAAACAAAGCTATATTCAGCAGGCCTGGATCTAGTCTATGCTACAGCAAATAAGGTGTACCAATTTCAGTAAGATACAGTTCAAATATTCAGGCACTATAAACCTTTAACCAGAAATTCCCAGCTCAGAAGGGCAGAGTCCAGCCTCTTCTCCCACAAGAGTGCAGACCACAAACCTTCTTAATGTAAAATAACTGGCCTGAAGCCCAAGTGCCTAAACCAGAACTAATACACTTTAAGAATAACAGACACTGGGCTCTCAATCAGCAGTTCCCAACTTAGAAGGATGAAAGCTACCTGTCCTGCCACCACAGTGCATGCCACAAACCTTCCTAATGTAAAACAACTGGTCTGAAGCCCAAGTGCTTAATCCAAAAGACTTAGAATGACAGCTAAACTTTAATCAAGTTACTACCAAGCAGTAATAAATACAATTGAATACTTTAGAGAATGCCTGGATTAGTGCTCAAGTTACACAAACAAAGCTAGATCCAGCAGGCCCGAATCCAGTCTATGCCACAGCAAACAAGGCGCACCAACTTCAGTAAGAAGCAGTTCAGATATGCATGCACTATAAGCCTTCAATCAGAAAATCCCAGCTCAGAAGGGCAGAGTCCAGCCTCTCCTCCCACAAGAGTGCAGACCACGAACCCTCTTAATGTAAAATAACTGGCCTGAAAGCCTAAGTGCTTAAACCAGAATTAATACACTTTTAGAATAACAGACACTGAGCCCTCAATCAGCAGTTCCCAACCTAGAAGGATGTAAACTACCTGTTCTGCCACTACAGTGCAGACCACAAACCCTCTCAGTGCAAAACAACTGGTCCGAAGCCCAAGTGTTTAAACCAGAAGGCTTAGAATGAGTTACACCAAGCAGTAATAAATACAATTGAGTACTTTTAAGATGATGCAAAAGTAAAAAAGTAGGTAGAAACACAAGTACAGTAAAAGCAGATTAAATTTTTTTTTTTTTTCTGAACAAGTGCTGAGATGAAAGAAACAGATTTGAGTGCTGAAACTAGAAAACTGGCTAGTTATAGGGAAAAAAACTAAGCTAGAAGGCTTCCCTCCAACACAGAAGGGCTTGGGGGCTCAAAAGCCTACAAATAGTCTATACCACTTAACAGGAAAGGCAGGAAACAAGCTTAAATTTTTTTTTTTTTTTGTTTCCCAGATGCTCTTTTTGTACACAGTAGGAGTGCCTGAAATCAGAATATGATCTCACTGCACTCAGTTGAGTGAGCAAATGAGATGGGCCCAGAAGGAGTATCCAAACACAAATTTACAAGAGGGGCGGGCAGCTGCAAGGCCACTAAGATTAACACCAAAATAAAAACAGGGAGGGTGGCTGGGACAAACTGAAGAGCAGAGTGAAAACTTCCAGTTCAGCTAAATATTCTTTCCACACAGTTAAAATCAATTTAAATACTGTATTTTTTTGAAAAAAAAAAGCAGATAAAGGTACTTAAATTCTCTTATACGTGCTACATGTGTAGCAATCTGATATATCACTGGTTTGTAATCAGATATGATGACATATTTACCTTGTACAGCACATATGCACCACTTCATGCATGACATATGTACAAAGGTTGACAGAGGTGTGGCTGACAGCACATACACAGGGCCAGTATTGACATGTTGCTGTGATACCCTCATAAATCTACCATTGTAATGGGGTTTGTTGCAACATATGTCCAATGAGGGATATGTAGTCAGTAACTGTCACGGCCTTCGCCATCAACAGACTGCAGTCCTCACACTACCTTCTGCATTCCACAGATAGGTTCATAGGTTGGTACTGGGCTATCTGCCCGAAGGCATATATTAGCCCAGCCACGTTGTGCGATATTCACCGCCCCTTTAGTAGTTCCCTAGACCCTTGTACTAGCAGCTAGTACCCTTGGACCCTATCTAGTAGTGCTGTTGGTGTGATCCCCGGTGTGAACTTTCTGTTACCCATCCACTCATCAAGTTTCCTCTTGAAAAGTGATAGTGAGGGGCTCTGTCTTATGTAGATTGGGACCCTGTTCCATAGTAAGGGAAGTCTCTGCGAAGGGAATCTATCCCTCCAGCATGTTCTATTCATTGTTGTGTTGATGTTTATATCCTTAGAGCGTGTAGCTCAAGTAGATTTGGTTTTGCTAAGATGGAGCATGTTCAACAATTCTGGGTTGGACATGGCTCTGTACGTTAGACAGAGATCGCCTCTGAGAAAGCGGTATGCAACAGAGAACAGTTTTAGCTTTTTCAATCATGCTGCATAGTGCAACTGTTTGAGGCCAGTAATCCTCTTGGTTAGGTACCTCTGTGGTCTCTCCAGCTGCTGGAGATGTCTAGCCAGGCGCATTCCAATTGGTGCATTGTACTCAATAATGGGTCTGATGAGGGAAGAGTAGAGGGGCACCATTACATCCTTAGATCTTGATGCGAACCCTTTCGTGATCAGATGGGTCACACAGAAGGATTTTCTAACCACTTTGGCAACATGGTTATCAAAGGAAAGCTAACTATCTACTTGGGTCCCTAGATCCCTTATTTCTTCTTCAGATTTCAGGGGATTACCTCCTATGTTGTAGTTTGCGGGTACTCTGTTTTTTCCAAAGGGGATTACTACGCATTTTTTTGCATTTAGCTTGAGACCATGGCTTTGACATCATGCATCAGTCTCTTTTAGGCCCTTCTGGAGGATCTTCATGTTGGCCGGAGACTCTATTATAACACCTAGTTTGCAGTCGTCTGCAAACTTAGTCAGCCACAGCCCTTCCGTGCTTGCCTGTACTTCTGAGAAGTATATGCCAAACAGGAGGGGCCCCAGGACAGAGCCCTGAGGCACACCACTCGTTACTGGTCTGGATTCGGACATAGATCCCGCTACTCTTATTTTATGGGATCTGTCTGAGAGCCAGTTTACGATCCATCTTGTGACGTAAGGGTTTATGCCCAGGCTGGTGAGCTTATCAATAATACCTGAATGGGGAATGGTGTCACATACTTTAGCAAGGTCAAGGTAAGCCGTGTGTACCTCCTTTCCCTTATCTATAGCCTGAGTAACTGTCTCAAAGAAATCCACCAGGTTCAGGAGGCATGATCTGCCCTTGACGAAGCCAAACTGTGTGGGGTCCAGCGACTGGAGGTTCCCAATCTCTCCATTTATGAGTTCCATAATGATTCGCTCCATAGCCTTACATATCAGATTGGTCAGGCTTATTGGTCGGTAGTTCCCAGGGTCAGTTGTGGCCCCACCCTTGTGTAGCGGGACCACCGTTGCCGTGCGCCATTCTATGGGCACATATCCTGTGGAGAGGCTGAGACTGAACAGGGTATTAAGATGCGGGATTAATTCCTTTTGGAGCTCGCGTATGACACAGCCTGGGACACCATCTGGTCCCATGGAGGCAGTGTTTTTAGCTTTAGATAGAGCCTTGTTAACCAACATATCAGTAATAATTGGACTTACACAATCCCCTGGAATATTAATAGGCCCTGTAGGTGGTGAGGCGGGGGGAGAAATTTGCACTGAACCTGTCAGCCAAGATGTTGGCAATGTCAGAAGGGTCAGTGTATTTTGTTCCATTTTGTACTAGCTCAGAACAGACCTGAGCATTGCCATTTAGGTTTTTGACGTAGCCATAGAAGGCCTTATGGTTATCCTTGGCATCCTTGGCAACTTTCTTTTCAAAATTAGCTTTAGTTGACTTGATGAGGGCCCTCAATTTCTTACTAATGCTGATCAGATAGATGCATCATGGCCAACATATGCAACCAAAGGCACAACACTGCCCAGTCTGCAGATGACCCTGCAGATGGGGATTCCTCATATACATGGAACTGACATGGCAGATATTGTGACATGTACGACAGGCATATCTAGGCAAACACTGTTAAACCAACAATCTGAAGTAGGAACTTAATTTGTCAGCAACTTTTGGGATACGGATCCGATCTCGAGCCGGCAACTTTTACCGCAGCATAGATCCGAGCTCCTAGCTCCTCCCTTTACCCATAATCCCCTGCCAACCCTGACTGACCACAGATCTAGTTTGTCGCACTTCAAGCCTACAAGCTGGATTTCGAGCTCCTGGTAGTTCAGGGAATTTTGTGAGAAAAACTTGCCTTTTTTTACTACTTTCTCTTGTGTGAGTGTGTACAACTGTTCAGGTTCCCTCTTTTATATCTTTTGTGTAAAATTTTTTCCTCCCTACCCTCGCTGGTTCGTAGTGTGTGTTTGTGGTGTGTGTAGGGGCCTAGTGAGTGTGTTTTCTGTACACCATGTCGGAGGCCCTAAAGCCATCTTTTCAAAATGCACCAAGTGTGGTCATAAGCTTTCACCGGCAGATGGCCACACCTGGTATGTTAGGTGCCTTGGGGTTGAACACCTCTCTTCGAGATGCGCGATTTGTGCAGCGTTCAACCCCAGGGCACTTAAGGACCAGAGGGCGAAGCTGATCCTGGTGGGCCTTTTGCCCCCGGACTCGGCTCCGGCCTCCGGTTCTTGTGTGGCCGCTACCCAGCCCTCGGTGGTAGCCACCCCTGTCTCCCTCCCTCCGGTCAGGACTCAACCTCCCGTTTCGGCTCCGGAGGAGAGGGAGGCCGGAAAAACCAAAAGGAAGGAGAAGCACCATAAGCGGCGGGCCGAGGACTCTTCCTCGGCCCCGCCCACCAAGCAGGCTTCTCCATCCAGGTCTTCTGGATCACCTCCTCCTCGGCTCCGGTCCCCTTGTTTTTCACCGGGACCCGGGAAGGAGGGGACCCGGTCCACGTCGAGGTCATCAAGGCGACACTCTAGGTCTGTCTTGGTGGCCTCGTCGAGGTCCACCTTCAGTATGTCAGATGTAGACATGGACCGGATGATGAGGTTCATCCAGGCCCAGCTGCTGATCGGAGTGCTCTTGCCTCCCCCCTATGGGGGGAACTCGACCCCATTTTTTGCTCCAATTGCTCTTTCTCCATCCCGCTTCCTGTGTTCGGAGCATTGGGAGCCGAGCCGCGTCGGATCCGGGGATGGCTCGGAGCCGATAGTACTGGTTCTTCGGCTCCGACTGGTCCCTCGAGTTTGTCGGATCCGACCTCTCAGAGCCATGGGCTGAGCTTCGGATCAGAGGGACTTTGTGTGACTTCGGCTCCGTCCCGGTCGGAGCACATGGGTCCTACGGATCCGAGGGTCTCGGCCCCGGATCCGGTCCCCGCTTCGGATCCGAGTGGGAGTCGACTCCCAGAGCCTATCGAGAGTGGCTCCCCCTCGGCTTTCGCGGTGGTGGAGAGGGCACTGTTGAGTGCATCTGGACCTCCGGTCCTGGCTTCGGCTCCCCCCTGCACTCCCTCTCAGCTGGTCCAGGCTCCCATCACCCAGCCTTCGGGACAGCCTGCTTCAGCGTCTCTGGGTGTTCCTTTGGAATGTGATATTGCTGGTGAGTCTTCCTCGGACAGCCCCCCCGAGGAGGTCCCTCACAAAGCCAAGTGTAAGAGGAGGCACGTGGACTCACCCAAGTCCCTTACGGAAGATACGGACTTAGATGAAGGGGAAGGCTCCCCAAGGTCACCCCCCGAGGATGTCTCCTTTGGAGACATCATGGAAATGCTCAGGATTAGGGGAGGGTGGCCTGCCCCCAAGGCTTCCTCCGATGAGTCCGTATTCCTAGAGGCGTTCGAAGCAGGGCCATCTACCTCTTGGGTGTCCCCTCCCCCCGACCCCCTGGTGGACCTTATTTCCACCAGGGCTTGGAAGGAGCCGGACACTGTAGAGCCAGTCCCCAAGCACCCAGATAGAATCCTGAGTCCCCCTGCTGAAAGAACCCACTGGAGCAGAGGTCCCCCCCGTGGATGCCATGTTGGTGGCGGTGGCCACCAAGAGAGAGTTGGCTCAGGAGGGGAACCAGGTCTTATCCTCTTTGTCGCAAGGCCATGAGAGTGTGGGAATGGGCGATATCCACCAACCGCTTTCTCATTGCAACGCACATTCCGGGACGGTCCAAAATCCTAGCAGACAGGCTCAGTCATTTGATTCTGACTCCATATGAATGGTCTCTCAATCCTCTAGTAGCGAAACAAATATTTGCCCAATGGGGGCAACCCTGTTGCGATCTTTGTGCCTCTCCTTCAAATACCAAATGCAACAGTTACTTCGCTCTAATCCCCCCTCAGGGGGAGTCCCCGAGAGACTCTCTAGTACATGCTTGGCCTCCCAGCCTCCTTTACGCTTACCCTCCATTGCCCATGATGCTGAAACTCTTACAGAAAGCCAGTCGGCTGGGGAGCAAAATGATCCTATTGCCCCATTCTGGCCTCGTCAAACATGGTTCCCGTACCTGTGGTCTCACCTGATTCATCCACCATGGATTCTGGATCCACTTCCGGATCTCATTACTCACCCTCTGGGTCTTCCAACCCCCAACCTGGTCAACCTCAAGCTGACTGCTTGGTTGCTCCAGTTCCACTCCTGATAAGGACTCCCGGAATCTCCTCACCAGTCAAAGCCATCTTAGTAGCAGCACATAAACCTTCCACCAGAAGTGTCTATCGAAGTAAGTGGAAACGTTTCTCCATCTGGGCGGAGCACCATCACTTGGATCCTTTCACGGCGCCTCTTACGTCGGTTTTGGATTTTCTAACTACCCTTTTTCATCAAGGGGCTAGCTGCTCTACAGTCAAGGTACAACTAGCAGCGATTTTGCACTATCGTGTAGGGCATGAATCGGGCCCTCTAATTACTTCCAAGCTTTGTAAAGCTTTCCTCAAGGGTACCTTCCTTTTCAGACCTCCGGTCAGGGAGGTAGTACCCCCATGGGATTTGTCTTTGGTTCTCCAAGCCTTGACTAGCCCCCCTTTCGAGCTGGCGGCTACGGTTGATTTTAAATACCTCTCTTGGAAGACGGCCTTCTTGGTGGTCATTACTTCAGCTAAAAGGGTCTCTGAGCTTCAGGCTCTATGTGTTAAACCACCGTATTTAGCCTTCCATCAAGATAGAGTTTACCTCAGGATCAATCCGTCCTTTCTGCCTAAGGTATCTTCGGAAGCTAATATTAATCAATCTATTAATCTTCCCATGTTCTTTCCCAATTGCCAGAACAAAGGAGAGTACAAACTGCATTCCTTGGATGTGCACAGACAATTACGCTTTTATATTCATCGAACTGCTGGTCATAGGCAATGTGACCAGTTGTTTGTCTCCTTTGCCATAACAAATTTAGGCAAGTCAATTTCTAAAGTTACACTATCACGGTGGATAGCTAGTTGTATCCTCTTAGCGTATCAGAGTTCGGGAAGGCCTGCATCTCAGGGAGTCCGAGCTCATTCTACTAGGGCCGTTGCTACTTCGGCGGCTTTTAAATCTAGGGTTCCGTTAGATGATATTTGTTCCGCAGCCACTTGGGCCTCATCTCATACCTTTATCAGCCATTACAAACTGGATGTTGTCTCCAGAGGTAGGGCATCCTTTGGCTCTGCAGTGCTCCAGAATATTCTTCCATAAAGGCCACCCAGGATTCAGGTAGCTGGGGACTCTGTCCCAAAGGTTGCTGACAAATGAAGTTCCTACTTCAGATTAAGAAGTTATGTACTCACCATAACGTTCCATCTGAGTAGGTATCTTCATTTGTCTGCAACCATCTCCCCCTCCTTCCCCCTGACCTATAGGATCTGTCTTGGATAAGCCCCTTCCGGGGCACAGTAACAATGGTTATATCGGGCAAACTTGATCTGAGGTCAGTCAGGGTTGGCAGGGGATTATGGGTAAAGGGAGGAGCTAGGAGCTTGGATCTATGCTGTGGTAAAAGTTGCCGGCTCGGATCCGAGATCCGAGGTTGCAGACAAATGAAGATACCTACTCAGATGGAACGTTATGGTGAGTACATAACTTCTTATTACTCTTTATGCAGTATAGCCAAACATACAGTCTGTAGTCAGGTCAGGCACATCCCCCTCCTGTTTTTTGCCCTCTTTCCACAGTGTATGTTGTTAGATGTAAATCCCCAACCCATCTGAGATGCTGTTTGCCAAACAACAGTTCTAGTTCCTGCTCACAGTGACAGACAAGGGCCAACACCACCATGATGTTCCCAGGTATTGGAGTGCATTTGCATGCAATTGGCTATGGGAATGTTACCACAGCTGTTACACATGCAATCAGCTAGGGGAGGGCTGCAATTCATGCAGAGGCCATCAGCTGTTCATGAGCATCACTTAAAATACACATGCTGCTGCCTAAGCAAAGCAGGTATGGGCCTCCACATCTGCCAGTGAGGGAGTGGGGAGGCAGACATAGGCAAATACATGTCAGGGAGGGGTAGGAGGGTAAAACTGAAGCATGTTTGTGTCACACACCTACCAGCACAGGGTATCAAACCCCCAACAGCTATGTAGTGCTATCACAGTTTGATGCAGTTATTGGATGCACCACATGGGTTATCTGGTGGGGAGCACTCAGAACATATATGTAATGGTGAGTGACATCTGCAACAGGGATACGGTAGATATACAGTAGGTGATGTACACGTGCCTGTCTGCATGAACACGTGCCTGTGTCAACACAGGCGCACTCACACAGGGATGCACACACATTAACACACTTGGCAGGACCAGGAGTGCAACTCATCACTAGTGAGATTGCCACAATACGTCAATGTGCAGGGATCACATGCACCACACGGGTCATATGGAGGTTGTATGGGCAGTGTGTATGAGGGGGTGTCAGACATCATGCAGCATGCTTCACTGTGCCCTGGGGGGTGTAGTGCATTTGGATGTGGACAAATGCACCATACAACACACACACGAACACACAGGGTGCCAGTTTGGACATGCATGGGTGCATGTCTGCATGGGTGTGTGGTGGTCAACAGTGCCAGCAGGCTATACAAGGGTAGGTGATGGGTATACCTTGGCATTAGGCCACATGACAATGGTCTGCATTGTGGCTCAGGCCTGTAGCTTCTGCATTTTCCCACACAGGTGGGTATTGCATCCCTCAGCCAGTCACTTGGGTGACTATTGTGTGTGGCTAATGCTGTGCATCACTTGCCATGTATGTGTTCCCTAGTCCATGACTTGGATGGTGTCTAGGATGTGCATACCTCCCACATGCATGTACAGTGACATGTGGAACTGTACCTGGGGTGTCTGGCCCATGCTGTGAACACAGGTTATCATCAGATGTGCCAGTCTTGCCCACCTGTGGCAGGGACTGGTAATGATCAGCAGGTTTACCCTGCACCTACATTGATAGCATGCTGACAGCATTCCCTGATGTCAGTGTCATCTGTCCATACAGGGCATGTTGTCAGGCATGGTATGTCCGTTGTGAGTCACATGTGAAGGCACAGTGAGGTTGCTACCTGTGATTGGCTGGCTTTGATGTCACATGTGTGGGTATGGCTCTCCACCCCAGCCTGTCAGCTATTTACATCTGTTATCTCTGTATGGTTGACATTGTGATGTATAGTAGGGCCACCATAAATGAAATAAGCAAAATCCCTCCACATTGCCCACAGGTGACACACACTCACAACCACCTCTACACAGGATACGAGTTACAAACACACACACACACACACACACACACACACACACACACACACACACACACACACACACACACACACACACCTGTCATGTCTGGGAGTAGAACCCCTACTTAACCAGTTTACTACACTACAGCACTACGCAGTTATAGTATGCACCACGGACATTACTGAAGTACATCTTCCCCAAAGGTGTATTTCACAATTAATGACATCAGCAGGATTACCAAAGTAGGGCATTTGTAATGTGCAAATGAGTAGCCTATAATGCATTGATTCATACACTGACACTGAAACACTCTCAAAACATCCAGAACTGCCATGGGTGGAGATGGAACCCTACTACAATTCTAAACACATTACAGCGATACGCAGTTACAGAATGCGCTACAGTGATTACTGGGCTATCACTTTCCCAGAGGTGTATTTCTAGGTGAGTGATATCAGCAGCCTTGCCAAAGTAGAGTATATGTATTGTACGGAGTGTGACTAGCCTAAAAAGCATTGCTCTCTACTCAGTCAGACACACACACACACACACACACACACACACACACACACACACACACACACACACACACACACACACACAGTTCCCAGGTCTGGAGTTCGAACAACTACCTATCCAGTTTGACACAATACAGCAGTATGCAGTTACAGAATGCACTATGGTGATTACTGGCCTTTCACTTTCCCAGAGGTGTATTACTAGGTGAGTGACATCAGCAGCTTTGCCAAAGTAGAGTATATGTATTGTACAGAGTGTGACTAGCCTAAAAAGTATTGCTCTCTACTCAGTCAGACACACACACACACACACACACACACACACACACACACGCACACACACACGCACACACGCGCACACACACGCGCACACACATGCACACACACACACACACACACACACACGCACACACACACACACAGTTGCCAGGTCTGGAGTTTGAACACTTATCTTACTAGTTTATCGCACTACAGCAGTACGCAGTTACAGAATGTGCTACGGCGATTACTGGCCCATCACTTTCCCAGAGGTGTATTTCTAGGTGAGTGACATCGGCAGCCTTGCCAAAGTAGAGTATATGTATTGTACGGAGTGTGACTAGCCTAAAAAGCATTGCTCTCTACTCAGTCAGACACACACACACACACACACACACACACACACACACACACACACACACATACACAGTTCCCAGGTCTGGAGTTCGAACAACTACCTATCCAGTTTGTCACACTACAGCAGTATGCAGTTACAGAATGCACTATGGTGATTACTGGCCTTTCACTTTCCCAGAGGTGTATTACTAGGTGAGTGATATCAGCAGCCTTGCCAAAGTAGAGTATATGTATTGTACAGAGTGTGACTAGCCTAAAAAGCATTGCTCTCTACTCAGTCAGACACACACACACACACACACACACACACACACACACACACACACACACACACACACACACACACACACACACACACACACACACACACACACACACACACACACACACACACACACACACACATGCACACACAGTTGCCAGGTCTGGAGTTCGAACACTTACCTTACTAGTTTATCGCACTACAGCAGTACGCAGTTACAGAATGTGCTACGGCGATTACTGGCCTATCACTTTCCCAGAGGTGTATTTCTAGGTGAGTGACATCGGCAGCCTTGCCAAAGTAGAGTATATGTATTGTACTTAGTGTGAGTAGCCTAACAAGCATTTCTGTCTACACATTCAGAGACAGACAGGCACGCACACAAACACACACTCACACAATTGACAGGTCTGCGGTTAGTACTAATACCTAACTAGTCCATCACTACAGCAGTACACAGGTATGGGATGCGCCATGCATATTACTGAGCGATAGCTCTCCCAAAGGTGTACTTCACATTGGATGACCTCAGCAGGCTTGTCATACTACTGCTATGGGGAAGGTAGTGTGTGCATGGGCCATACCCTATTCATGTAGGGGTTGACATGCCACATGCGAGCACACACTGGATCATATGTCACAGGTACGTGTATACAGCTACTAGATGGCTACTTCCTTGTACAGTCTTGTTGCACAGCTGGCACGTGCACCACATAGTCTGTCATGCAGACAGGTACAGGTGGCTAGTATCCGCAGTGGGTTACATCTGCACCTCATGTGTTTGGGGCCCTTTGGCTGTGTGCCGGTTGGGACAGGCCCACATGGCTCCTTGTCATGGCCACCCTCTTCCACACATCTATGCCCGTGTACCGGTGGCTTATTATAGTGTGTTGTCCTTACATATCTGCCTGTATTCCTACCCACTGTGTGTGCAAGGCAGGAGTGGTGCATACTGACATGTGTCTGCACTGAGAACTGTGACTGCCAGATATGTTTGGTCCACTGATATTTGCAGACATGGCCTTCATGTGTTTAAATGTGTGAGCATGCCCAGTATGACCTCTCAGTATGTTGTTGACTGACATTGACTTCATTCCTCTGTGTGTGAGCATGCCCAGTATGGCCATCTGTGTTACATGTGTGGATCACGTCCAGGTAGTTTATACTGCGGTGCTGACTTTGTGTTGTACACCGACAGGTAGCACGCTGTGTCTGCAGGGTATCCATCAGTCATTTGGCATTGACTGTTGCTACATTTCTGCATAGCGGGTGGGTACACCTGACTGTTTCTACTGTTCTACACAGAAGTGGGGGGGCACACCTGACTGTTACTATAAGTGTACATTGGATGGGGGGGCGCACCTGACACTTGCACACATTTGCTAGGACTGTACTGGTATGTCAGGTACTCCATTTCAGTCTGTAGTCTTACCTATCCTGCTGGCTAGCAGCTTACCACTGTACTACAGATCCTAGCTTTGTTTACCTACATATTTGTTTCTGACTTCCTAGTCTTCACAACTTACATCCGACTACCTGGCCTGCTGTGGTCTGTCTGTATAGGCCTGTTGGAGGGGTTACCCATAGGGCACATTCAGAGACCATAGTACAGTATTTGTTTGTGTTAGGCTTTACCTGTCCTTCTGGCTGAGACTGTTGTTGGGTATGTAAACCTTCCTGACTGGCATGTGTGGCTGTTATGGACACCCATGTCGCTCAAACCATTTCCTGCAGTGGAGTTTGTCACCCTGTGTAGTACTGGCTACTGTGGTGGCTCCAGTATGTGTTACAGATGTCATGATGCCACTGTGTGTGTCTACTGTCTGCTGCCTTAACATTTGGCCACCCAATTCCCTTGCATGTTCATATCCATACCATAGCTACAGGTAAAAACACAATGTTAAGTTGTCTATCTCGCCTTCATTCTTGCTGGATGGGTTCGGAGCCGACCTCGGCTCCGACTCGGCCACTCTAAAAGCTCGAGAGTTGGTTCCACCGGCTCGAGGCTCCCCTTATATCCCACAATGCTAGGCGAGAGTTACCTCAGATCTCGTTTGCCGCTACAGCTTCGAGGTTGGTTGCTTCTACCGGTTCCTGGTGAGTGTTAGCTTTTTATACAAAAAGTTACTCTTTTTTTTCCCCTTTTAACTTTAATTCTTCCTAAATTAGTGTAGGATATAGATCTTTATCCCCGACCCTATTTTTTCCCCGTTTTCTTATTAAAAGAACCGTTGGTTCTTCCCTTGGGCCTTTGGCCTTCCCTTCCCTAGGGTGTATTTGTGTAGTTACTTTAACTTTTTTGTGCTTAATTGTTATTATTTTTAGTATTAATAATTTTTTCTGACAGGGTATAACTGTGTGTTTGGGTGTGTGTTAGTGTACACCTGTCAGTTAGGAAAATGTCAAAGGAAGCAAAGGTCTCTGGATTCAAGAAGTGTGATGCGTGCTGTCAGAAAATGTCTCTGACAGACGCTCACACTTCTTGTGTCTATTGTCTGGGGCCTTTGCACCTGCAGGACTCCTGTGCTGTGTGCCATGGCTTCAGCCCCAGGGTCCTGCAGGAGAGAAAAAACAAGTTGATTCTGAGAGGCTTGTTAAAACCAGAGGATTCCCTGTCAGTTTCAACAGGGAAGCCCTCTAAGGCATCGAGGTCTTCGGCTCCGGCTTCTGAGCCGAGACCTCAGGTTGTTCAACCTTTGCCTTTATCGGCTCCGGCTGGAGCCGATAAGACTCAGTCCACAGTTTCTGTGGCTTCCTCGGCTCCGGCCGGAGCCGAGATTATCGAGGTACCCGTGTCGGCTCCGACAAGATCTTCGGAGCCGACAACCAGAAAGAGGTCTAGGTCACCTTCTCTTGGCTCCATTCATTCGGCTCCAGGATCTCCCCTGCTGTCTGAACGGAGCCAAAGGTCTCATTCCTCTAGGTCATCGAGGCTTTCCGATCATGACCTTCAGAGGGTGGTGAGTCGACTACTTACGTCCGAGGCACTAGCCCAGATGCTTCAGAGCCCGACTCATCAGTCGGTGCCTGCCCCGGTCCATCAACTCTTTCCTCCTTCGACTCTTTTGAGTTCGGGCCGGGTCGTCGGAACCGAGACTGTGGTCACTTCGGAGCCGAGACAATTGTCTTCAGCTCCGTCGTCGGCTCCGTTTTCTTCCATGGAGGAATCTCGGCGCCGGACCTCCCTCGTCGGCTCCGAGGGGGTGAGTGGCATCGGACCCTTGTCCGACCCCCCCCTCTCGGTGCTTCGGCTGGTGAGTTCGGCTCCGACATCGGCCTCGGAGCCATCACTGTCGGTGCCGAGGGGGGTCCTTAGCTCCTCGGAGTGGGGACCTCTGGCTCTGCCTGACAGGGGTGCATTCGAGGTCATGCGGAGTGTGTTAGAGCCTGGCTCTACTCCACAGTCGGCTCCGTCAGTCCCTCCCTCTATGCTGCCTCAGGGTAAGTCGACTCACTCCCTCATCCCGGACCGCAGAGAGCCAGCTCCTCATGAGCCCCCTTTGGGGATTTCATCCTCTTCCGAGGCCTCTCCTGATTTGGCAGAAGAGCCCCCTCGGAAGAGGAAGTGCAAGAGGAAGCACATTGACTCACCTGAGTCTATCACGTCGGACACAGATCTGGATGATTCTGAGGGTTCCCCCCGTTCCCCTTCTGAAGATGTCTCATTTGCAGACATTCTGGAGATCCTTAAACAGAGGGGAAATTGGCCAGCCCTCAACCCTTCGGAGGACGAATCTGTGTATCTTGAGGCGTTTGGCTCTCGTCCTTCCACCTCCTGGGTGTCCCCACCTTCGACCCCCTCATGCAGGTGGTTGCTAAGAAGGCATGGACGGCTCCTGATTCAGTGGACCCCACTCCCAGGAGACCCTCCAAATTCATCACAGCTCCATCAGACAAGCAATTTTTATCAAAAGGAGTTTCTGTGGATGCTACGGTGGTAGCTGCAGCCACAAAGAAGGAACTGGCTGATCCTTCAGTGCCTGTCCATCCACCTAACAAGGAATCTAGGTCCATGGATAGGTACGGGAAGCGGATGTTCTCCTCAGCGACATTTACCATGCGTTCGCTGAATTACCTGTGCCATTTCACTCGTCTTCAAAGGGACTTGATCAAGGAAGCGAGTGAAATGTTGAAGGACCCTACAGCTGCGGGTTTCCAAGAGAAAATGAACACGCAGCTGGCTATCCTTAATTCCATTTCCAACTCCTCCATGCGCCTCCTCTCTTATGCGGCCGATGGAGCAAGCAGAGCCGCAGGAACAGGGGTAGCCTTACGTAGGCACGCCTGGATGCGGCTATGCAACTTTGCGGAACCTTTCAAGACGTCTTTCACGAACTCCCCTTTTGATGGATCATCTCTTTTTGGTCCTCAAGTGAAAGAAATCCTGACTAGGTGCGAGACTGATGGCAAGACCCTTTCTGCCGTCGGAGTCCGTTTTTCGACTCCTTCTAGGCCTTACCCCAAAGGCCAGAAGGGTGGAAAGATGTGGTTCCGTTAAAAATCTCAAGGGACTTCGCCTGACGCACAGAGTCATTTTCCTACCAGAGGCAGAGGTGGGAATAACAATGGTAGACGTCGCCCTAGGGGCAGGGGGGGTCCGCAGAACCAGGGCAATCGGGAAGCCTTTCCTGACAAGCCCTTTCAGCATCCCTGAGGTGTTGCCCGACTGCCCATCTTCGGAGGCAGTCGGGGGAAGATTGTCACTGTACCCAGAAGCCTGGCTATCCCTGACTCAAGACAAATGGGTACAGTCCATCATTTCCGAAGGCTATTCTATCCCCTTTCTTCGTTTTCCAAATCAGTCAAAAAAATCCCTTCCAGATGTTCCACCCGCTCAAAGGGATATAGCAGCTTTGGAAATTTCAAAACTGCTTGCAAAAGGAGCAATTCAGCCAGTGTCAGCAGACCAACAAGGATCCGGAATCTACTCGAGGTTCTTTTTAGTTCCAAAGAAAACAGGGGACTGGAGACCAATTTTGGATCTCAGTATCTTGAACAGATCAGTCAAGAAAACAAGATTTCGATGGTCACGCTGCAATCCATTCTTCCCCTATTGGGAAAAGGAAACTGGATGTGCTCTATAGACCTTCAGGATGCGTACTATCACATAAAAATGAACAGACGCTCCAGAAGATTCCTCCGCTTCAGGCTGGGAACCAGTCATTTTCAATTCAGGGCCCTGCCCTTTGGTCTCACCACTGCCCCCCGGGTGTTTACCAAATGCATGGCAGTGGTAGCTTCTCACCTGAGACGACAAGGATTCCAGGTGTTTCCATATTTGGACGACTGGCTTCTCACAGCTCCCACCAAGCATCTCCTTCTGATGACCAGAGATTATACTTTTCGCGTTTGTCAAAAACTGGGTATTTCAATAAATTGCGAAAAGTCTGTTTTGTCGCCTTGTCGTACTATTACCTACATAGGTGCAAATTTAGATACTATAAACATGTCTGCAACGCTAACGAACCAAAGGATATCAGACATTCACAAATTGGTGTCACTTCTTCTCAACAACAACAGAGCCAAAGCCAGGTTAGTTCTAAAGGTGTTGGGAATCATGGCAGCGCCATACCTCTCCTCCCATTGGCCAGATACCACATGCGGATCCTTCAGTGGATGCTTTTTCTCAATGGTCATACCAGGAACTTCCAATGTCTCACACCATTATGATCACGCAAGCGTGCAAAAGCATCTCATGTGGTGGATGTCTTCCCCAGCTCCTGTCGGAAGACCATTTGTTCCACCTCCTCCGGTTGCTACTCTGACAACGGATGCCTCCCTGATCGGGTGGGGGCATTATCAGGGCAGGACAGTCCAGGGCACATGGCAACCAAACGAATGCCACTTGCACATAAATGTTCTGGAGATGAGAGCAGTGCTTTTAGCGTTGCAAGCCCTTCAAGACTCTCTTCCCTTGGGAACGATTGCAATCCAGACAGACAATATGTCTGTAGTGTGGTACATCAACAAACAAGGCGGAACCAGATCATACCCCCTGTGTCGAGAAGCACTCAGACTGTGGCAATGGGCGATTTCTTCTCAGCGTTTTCTGATAGCAACATACATCCCCGGGAAGTCCAATCACATTGCGGACAAGTTGAGCAGAGCTATACTCATGCCTCACGAGTGGTCTCTGAAAGACTCTGTAGTGAGAGAGATATTTCTCAAGTGGGGTCAGCCTTGCTGCGATCTTTTTGCTACTCCCCAAAACAGCAAGTGCAGAGAATACTTCACTCTATTCCCTTTACCAGGCCAACCCAGCAGAGATGCTCTAGTCCAAGTTTGGCCCCGGGGACTTCTGTATGCATTTCCTCCTTTCCCTCTGATCTCTCAAGTAATACAGAAAGCTATCGCTCAGAAGGCCTCATTGATCCTCATTGCTCCTTACTGGCCTCGACAAGTGTGGTTCCCCTTTCTACATCGTTTTCTCTTGGAGCGACCGTGGCATCTGGACCTAGTTCCAGATCTTTTGATCCACCAGTCGGGTCAGTCTCATCGCTCCCTCCCCTCTCTGAACCTCACTGCTTGGTTCCTCCAGTTCCAACCGTAGCCAGGCTTCCTCAATTATCTCACTCGGTTAGAGATATATTGATAGCTTCCCATAAAGCTTCCACTCGAAAGATTTATTTGAGTAAGTGGAATCGCTTCTCATATTGGGCACAAGGAAAGGACATAGATCCTTTCACCGCTTCCATCCAACTAGTCCTTGATTTTCTAGCTGAACTTTTCCATGCAGGTTCATCTCCATCTACTCTTAAGGTTCAATTGGCAGCTATTTCTAATTTTCATGTGGGCATTTCTGAATTTGCCCTAATGTCCCACAAACTTTGCAAAGCCTTTTTGAAAGGAGTTTTTCTTCTCAGACCTCCTATAAGAAATCCTCCTTCTCCTTGGGACCTAAATTTAGTTCTTGCTTCTTTGATTCTTTCCCCTTCGAACCTGCAGCTTCATGTTCCTTGAAATTATTATCATGGAAAACTCTCTTTCTGGTGGCTATCACATCAGCTAGAAGAATTTCAGAACTTCAAGCACTCAGTTGTCGTTCTCCTTATCTTTTGTTCCATAAGGACAGAGTTTCCTTACGAACTAACCCGTCCTTTTTGCCTAAGGTGGTTTCAACATCAAATCTAAACCAAAGCATTGACCTCCCTGTCTTTTTCCCAGAGTATTCAAATAGGTCTGAACAAAAATTACACTGCCTGGATGTTCATCGTCAATTAAGGTACTACTTGGACAGGACGAAACAATTCAGAAAATCTGATCAGCTGTTTGTCTCCTATGCGGAAAGCAGAAAAGGACTTCCAGTTTCAAAGGTATCATTATCCAGATGGCTAACGTCTCTGATTACCCTTGTTTATGAGATTAGACACCAAAACTGCCTAATAAACCTAAAGCCCATTCCACCAGAGCTTTGGCTACTTCTTTAGCCTTCCAAGACAGACTGCCTATTGACACCATTTGTGCAGCTGCTACTTGGGCTACTCCTCACACTTTTATTTCCCATTATAAGTTGGATTTAGCTTCTAGGCATAGAGCTAATTTTGGTTCCACTATTCTCAGGAGTCTGTTCCGTTAGGCCACCCAGGACAAGGTGCTAGGGACGCGGTCCCATCCAGCAAGAATGAAGGCGAGATAGACAACTTAACATATAGAAGTTATGTTCTTACCATAACGTTCCATGTTAGTTGTCTTCTTCTCGCCTTCTTCTTCGCCCCACCCTCCTTCCCCCTGGCCTGGACAGACCTAGAGGAGTTGGATCGTGACCTCTCTTTCTACCACCTCTTTCTTAGTCATATGCTATTGTGCATATTTCTTATTTCAGGATGTAGGTCACCCTTTTCTTCCTGCTGTTAGAGGTGGATTCTATTTACAGTTATACTGTTATTGATATAAGCTGGGTTAGCTTACAAACGAGATCTGAGGTAACTCTCGCCTAGCATTGTGGGATATAAGGGGAGCCTCGAGTCGGTGGAACCAACTCTCGAGCTTTTAGAGTGGCCGAGTCGGAGCCGAGGTCGGCTCCGAACCCATCCAGCAAGAAGAAGGCGAGAAGAAGACAACTAACATGGAACGTTATGGTAAGAACATAACTTCTATTTCTACTCCATTTGGCAATTGGTAGATTGATTGCCTTACCTTGAGGGTGTGCCAGACTTGAGGATGGTGCTGGAGGGCTGCCTATGTTGGATGCACATAGTAGACTCCCTATACATGGTTGGGCACAGGTAGTGTCATGTTTGGCATCCCTTTTACTGCCTGTGCGAGTCAGAGAGAGGTGTCATTCCCTGGGTCCCCTACTGTGTCAGTGCATATGCTAGGAGTTGCCTCTTTGCCATGGCCAAGGCATATTGGGCACGCCCCTTCTGCCTACTGGGGCAGGCTCAGGTTGTTCCTCCTCTGAGTCACTCTGTACCTGTACAGTCCTTGGCATTGATGGGGAGCTTTGTGGCCCTGCCCCATGCTGTTCCTGCTGCAGCTGTTTCTGCAGGATCATATTGTGTAGCATAGCACATACCATAACAATTTGGGTACTTGTAGCTGGTGAATACTGCAGGGCTCCACCGGATGTGTCCAGACACTGGAACCGTGACCTGAGCATCCCAAACACACACTCTATTATATGTCTGGCCTGTGTGTGTGTGCCTCATTATGGCGTTGTTGTTCAGGTGTGTATGCATTTCTGATGGGTGTCATCAGCCACAGCTCCAGAAGGTACCCATCATCCCCCACTAGGTGACCGTAGGGGATGTCCACATCGGCAAATTTGTGGTACAGCTGCTTCAAATGCCATATGTGTGAATCGTCATAGCTTCCAGGGCAGCCAGCACACACATTCAGTATAATGCCCTCAGCATCACATGCGACCTGGCAGTTGATGGAGGGGATGCCCCTGTGGTTGATGTAGCCCCTACCCTGCTCACTGGGTGGTGCTTTGATGCATAAGTGCATGCAGTCTATAGCACCCTCTACCCCAGGGTAGTCTGCTATTTGGTGGAAGAGATGCATATTGCTGGTCAACAACTCACGTGTGTTGAGGAAATATATGTGCTCACTGGCATGTGCTGACATGGCATCCAGGAACTGGTCGAATACTCTGGATGCTGATACCTGTGAGATGCCCATGATATCCCCAGTTGTGCTTTGGGAGGTACCTGTGGCTAGTATACCTAGACCTACACATACCTTGGTATCCACTGAGATGGGTTCCCCTCGGCCAGTGTGGTGTGTCAGGTGTGGCCTGCACAGCACAACGATTTGCTGTAGGAGGTCTCTGTCCACCCTATAGTACTCCACTTTCTCCAGCTCATGTAGCCCCTGGTAGGTTACCCTGGGTCTGTACACTCTTCTCTGTCTCCTCACTGTGGGTTGCTCGGCAGCATTCACATCCTTACCACCCTCAGCCTCTTGCACATGTTGTTCTATGTTGCCTGCTGCAGTCCTTCTCATTTTGTAGGTTTGTTTCTTAAAATTTCCCCACTTGTATACACCGGTGGTGTAGAGTGTGGAAAAACCAGGGCGGGGAGGTGTTTGCTTGGTTTATAGTAGTGTTCTGGGCTGGGCTGGTCTGCTGTCTGTGTAATAAGCTGATTCTGATACATTTCACCTGGAAGCTCAGCTAGTTCTCCTTGATTACCTTCCTACTGCTGTTTTCCCTTCCTATTGCCTCCCTGTTTAAGCCTGTGTGGGTGCCGCGGAAACAGAGTGCTCAAATGTGCACAGAGCTGCTATTTACTGGTTTAACTTCCTTTTTCTTCCTGTGAAATGCAGTGCACGGCGCGCATACCTGCTTACACTTTGTAAGGAGTGCCTGGCAGTTTGGACACACCTCTAGCTTAGCCGTGCTAAGCTAGGAGCAGTCCCAAGCCACAGGGCTCCAATCCACTTACAGTATGCCTGACACCCCCCCCCCCATGATGTCACCTATATCCTAGTCTTGCACCTAGCTATTTATACTCTTACACTTTTGGGACCTGCCTCACACCCTGGGGAAATCTGGGATTCACTATCCTTCCCCTCATTTGCATAGGATTGCCTGTTAATGCATAGTTACATGTTCCACACTGATCCTCCCCCCTTAGCAACCATTACTCACTGGCCAGGTTGACTTATGCCCACCATTGACTTGCATGGCAGAATACTGCTTTTAGTTCGAATGCTTATTTTAGGTCTGCTTTATTATTTTCCCCAAGATCCCACTTGCGAGCCATTGCCCTATGCTTAAACAGGCAAGATCGGCAAAATAAACTTAAAAGTTGTTTTATTTATTATTTACACATTTTGTAATGCCAATGGCCTTTTACTTGGCCATTGGCATGCTTCATCAATGATCTGCAGCCTTTATTTGGAGCTGTCATAGCTCCGTTTTGCAATTTGCAGAAATGTACTCGGTTACTAACCGAGTACAATGTTAAGTTGTCAATCTCGCCTTCATTCTTGCTGGATGGGTTCGGAGCCGAACTTCGGCTCCGACTCGGCCTATACTAAAGCTCGAGAGCTATTTATACCGGCTCGAGGCTACCCTATATCCCATAATGCTAGGCGCTAACTACCCAGATCTCGTTTGCCGCTTACAGCTACGAGGTGCATTTACTACCGGCTCTTCAGGTTAGAAGTTTTCTGTTTAAAAAATTGCTATTTTTAGACTGGGTTTTTCTTAGTTTTAGTTAGCGACCATCCCATTAGCTTCCCATTCATAGCTAATCCCCCTTTAGGCTTCAAGAAGTGTGACTCGTGCTGTCAGAAAATGTCGCTGACAGATGGTCACACTTCTTGTGTTTATTGCCTGGGCCCTCTGCACCTGCAGGACTCTTGTTCGGTCTGTCATGCGTTCAGCCCAAGAGTCCTGCAGGAACGCAGAAATCAATTGATTTTGAGGGGCTTGTTAAAGCCTGAAGGTTCCTCGACCAAGTCTTCGTCGGGGAAGTCTTCGAAGCCAGCTAAGCCATCGGCTCCGAGCTCAGAGCCTTCGACTGGTGGTTCTCGAACTGCTGTCTCATTAGCTCCGGCTGGAGCCGATGTTTCCAAGACACAGTCTTCTTCATCGGCTCCGGCTGGAGTCGATGTTCCTCAGATTCAAGCTTCTACATTGGCTCGAACCAGAGCCGATGTTTCCGGGACACAGTCGGCGCCAATAGTGGTGTCGGCACCGTCTGCCAGCCGTAAGAGGTCCAGATCTCCATCCTTGGAGTCTGTTCACTTGGCTCCGAGGTCTCCCTTACTCTCGGAGCGGAGTCATCGAACCCATTCCTCCAGGTCGTCCAGGCTCTTGGACCACGACCTCGAGAGGGTGGTTAGTAGACTTCTTAAGTCTCAGGCACTGGCCCAAATGCTTCATAGCCCTTCTCAACAGACAGTGGCTATCCCCACCCCATCTTCAATTCCTCCTCTGACTCGTCCTCTGAGTTCGGAGCCGGAGCTTGTTGGAGCCGTGGCCGTCGGCACGGCGAAGCCGATACCTCACATTTTGGCTCCGTCGTCAGCTCCGGTCTCTTCCATGGTCCCATCCTTGGAGGGATCCGGGCGCATGGACTTCTTCGTCGGCTCCGAGGGGGCGAGTAGCATCGGACCCTTGTCCGACCCCGTTCTCCCTCTCAGAGCTTCGGCGCTGGTAAGTTCAGCCCCGACATCGGCTTTGGAGCCGTCCCTCTCGGTGCCGTGAGGGGTCCTTATCTCTTTGGAGCGGGGACCTTCTACCCTGCCTGATAGGGGCGCCTTTGAAGTCATGAGGAGCATGCTGGCCCCTGTGCCTGCTCCACGGTCGGCTCCCTCAGCTCCTCCCTCTGTAGTGCCTGCTGCGGTCTCTACCCACCCTCTCATTCCTGACCGTAGAGATCCAATGCCTCAGGTTTCCCCATTGGGAATATCCTCCTCTTCCGAGGTTTCCCCTGATCCATCAGGGGAACCCCCTCGGAAGAGGAAATGTAAGAGGAAGCATGTGGACTCCCCTTGAGTCCGTCACATCGGATACCGACTTGGATGAGTCGGAAGGGTCCCCACGGTCCCCCTCTGAGGATGTCTCCTTTTCAGACATCCTTGAAATCCTGAAGCAGAGGGAGAACTGGTCTACCCTTAACCCTTCCGAGGACAAGTCGGTTTACCTAGAGACTTTTGGCTCTCACCCTTCCACCTCCTGGGTGACTCCGCCTTTCGACCCCCTCATGGAAGTGGTGGCGCGGAAGGCGTGGACGGCCCCTGACACGATGGAACCTACCCCACGGAGGCCTTCCAAATTTATAACAGCCCCTTCAGACAGGAAGTTTTTAGCCAAGGGTGTCCCGGTTGATGCCATGGTGGTGGCTGCAGCCACTAAGAAGGAACTGGCTGATCCTTCAGTACCTGTCTATCCTCCTAACAAGGAGTCTAGGACTATGGATAGGTACGGCAAGCGGATGTTTTTGTCAGCGACCTTTGTCATGCATTCGCTGAATTATTTGTGCCACTTCACCCGCCTTCAAAGAGATATGCTCAAAGAAGTGGGTGAGGTCTTACAGGATCCAACAGCTGCGGGGTCTCAAGACAAAATAAATTCCCAGCTGGCAACCCTGAATTCCATTGTCAACTCCTCCATGCGGCTTATTTCCTATGTGGCCGATGGGGCGAGTAGGGCTGCAGGCACAGGCGTGGCCTTAAGGTGTCACGCCTGGATGTGGCTTTGTAACTTTGCAGACCCCTTTAAGGCGTCCTTCCCTAACACCCCCTTTGACGGTTCAGCTTTGTTTGGATCTCAGGTGAAGGATACTTTGACCCGATGCGAGCAAGAAGGCAAGACTCTCTCTGCCGTGGGAGTCCGTTTTTTCACCCCGTCTAGACCATACCCTAAGGGTCAGAAAGGTGGGAAGATGTGGTTCTGTAAACCACAAGAGGTCGCGCCTGACGCAAGAGGTCATTTCTCCTCTAGAGGCAGGGGGGGGGGACAATAACAGACGCCACCCCAGGGGCAGAGGAGGTCCGCAAAATCAGGGTAGCAGAGAGTCTCTTTCTGACAAACCCTTCCAGCATCCCTGAGAAGCTGCCCGACTGTCCGCCTTCGGAGGCAGTCGGGGGAAGGTTATCACTGTACCCAGAAGCCTGGCTTTCACTCACTCAAGACAAATGGGTACAGTCGATCGTATCCGAGGGTTACAAAATTCCATTTATCCACACCCCAACTCAGCCAAAAGGACCGCTTCCAGACGTTCCACCCAGTCTAAGGGAACAACCAGTACTAGAAATATCAAAACTGCTAGCAAAAAGAGCCATCCAGCCAGTCCCAGCAGACCAACAAGGATCCGGAATCTACTCCAAGTTCTTTTTAGTACCAAAAAAGACAGGGGACTGGAGACCCATTTTGGATGTCAGCAGACTGAACAGGTCTGTAAAAAGAACGAAGTTCCAGATGGTCATGCTACAGTCCATTCTACCCTTTCTGGGTCAGGACGATTGGATGTGCTCAGTAGACCTTCAGGATGCGTACTACCACATCAAGATGCACAGGCGCTCCAGGAGGTTTCTCCGCTTCTGGCTGGGAACCAGTCATTATCAGTTCAGAGCCCTGCCCTTTGGTCTCACTACAGCCCCCCCGAGTGTTCACCAAATGCATGGCAGCGGTTACGGCTCATCTGAGATGTCAAGGATTCCAGGTGTTTCCATATCTAGACGAATGGCTCCTCCCTGCCACCACCAAGCGTCAACTTCTCCACTCCAGAGATTACACCATTCATACTTGCAAAGGGCTAGGTATCTCCATAAATTTCGAAAAGTCTGTCTTGTCGCCTTGTCAGTCTATTACCTTCATAGGCGCCACCTTGGACACAGTTTGGCTTTCCGCAAAACTGACCAAACAAAGAGTTCTAGATATTCGCAGGCATGTTCACATCCTTCTTCAGAACAACAGAATACAAGCCAGGTTTGTCCTGAAGGTATTAGGTCTCATGGCGGCAGCCATTACTCTACTTCCCCTAGCTCGCTTTCATATGCGGATCCTTCAATGGATGCTTTTTTCCCAGTGGTCCTTTCAACAGCTTCCAATGTCACACAACATTTTAATAACCTTGTCTTGCAAGAAACACCTTTCTTGGTGGATGGGCTCCCCTCAAGTACTTCAGGGCAGACCATTTGTTCCTCCTCCTCCAGTCGCCACGGTGACAACGGATGCCTCCCTGATCAGGTGGGGGGGGCATTTTCAGGGCAGGACAGTCCAGGGCACATGCAACCTTTCGAGTGCCACCTGCACATAAATGTCTTGGAGATGAGAGCAGTACTTTTAGCATTGCAAGCCCTTCAGGACTCTCTTCCCATCAGGACTATTGCAGTTCAGACGGACAATATGTCCATAGTGTGGTACATCAACAAGCAGGGTGGAACCAAGTCCTATCCCTTGTGTCGAGAGGCTCTCAGACTTTGGCAGTGGGCGATCTCCTCTCAGTGGTTTCTGACAGCAACACACATCCCCGGGAAGTCCAACATCATAGCAGATAGGTTGAGCAGAGCCATTCTCATGCCTCACGAGTGGTCTCTCAAACAAACAATTGTGGAAGAAATTTTTCAGAAATGGGGTTGACCTTGCTGCAACCTTTTTGCAACACCTCAAAACAGCAAGTGCCACGACTTCTTCACTCTCTTCCCTCTTCCCGGCCACCCCCCCAGAGACGCTCTAGTCCACGATTGGCCCCGGGGACTTCTGTATGCCTTTCCCCCCTTTCCATTAATCACTCAATTGATTCAAAAAGCTACTGCCGTGAGAGCCACCATGATCCTCATTGCTCCTTACTGGCCTCGTCAGATATGGTTCCCGTTTATGCATCATTACCTCTTGGGGCAGCCCTGGCATCTGGACCCAGTGCCAGATCTTTTGACCCATCAGTCGGGACAGCTGCACCACTCCCTGCAATCTCTCAACCTCACAGCTTGGTTGCTCCAATTCCAACCCTAGCCAGGCTTCCCCTTATTTCCCATTCTGTGCGTGACATACTTATAGCTTCCTTAAAGTCATCCACCAGGAGGATTTACGCCAGCAAGTGGAAGCGTTTTTCCTTCTGGGCAGGAGCCAGAAATATAGATCCTTTTACTGCCCCTATCCAATCAGTCCTAGACTTCCTAGCCGAATTGTTTCACTCAGGGTCTTCTTCCTCCCCCATCAGAGTACAGTTAGCCGCTATTTCAAACTTTCATGCAGGCTTTTCGGACTCCAGTATTATGTCCCATAAGCTTTGTAAAACCTTTCTCAAAGGTATAATTTTGCTTAAGCCCCCAATCAGGGATCCCCCACCGCAGTAGGACTTAAATTTGGTTCTAACCTCCTTGATTCTTCCCCCCTTCGAACCTGCGGATTCCTGCTCCCTGAAATTGCTATCTTGGAAAACTCTCTTTCTGGTCGCCATAACATCTGCAAGAAGAGTGTCAGAACTTCAGGCCCTTTGCATTTGTCCACCTTATCTAGTTTTCCATAAAGACAGAGTGTCCCTCAGGACTAATCCATCCTTTTTACCTAAGGTTTCTTCTGAAGCGAACCTAAACCAGACTATTGATCTTCCAGTTTTCTTCCCCAACTACTCCAACAGAGCGGAACAAAAACTGCACTTTCTGGACGTTCATCGTCAACTCCGTTACTATTTGGATAGAACCAAACAAACTAGGAATTCTGAGCAGCTATTCCTTTCTTATGCAGCAGGTAAGAAAGGCCTTCCAGTTTCCAAAGTAACCCTTTCTAGATGGCTGGCATCTGTGATCACTTTCATCTATCAGCTTAGACGCCAAAAGCTACCGTCAAGGCCCAGGGCTCACTCAACCAGAGCATTAGCCACCTCAATAGCTTTTCAGGCTAGACTACCAATAGATTCCATTTGTGCGGCAGCCACTTGGGCCTCTCCTCATACCTTTATCTCTCATTACAAATTAGACATGGCCTCCAGAAGCCGGGCTAATTTTGGTTCCACCGTTCTCAAGAGTCTGTTCCAATGAGCCACCCAGGGTGAAGGTGCTAGGGACGCGGTCCCATCCAGCAAGAATGAAGGCGAGATTGACAACTTAACATTGAGAAGTTATGTACCTACCATAACGTTCCATGTTAGTTGTCTTCTTCTCGCCTTCTTTCTTGCGTCCCACCCCCCATCCCCCTAGCCTGGACAGACCTAAAGGATCCTTAGGGATCTTCTTCTTGCCTCAGCTTGACCTCTAGGCTATCCCTTCTGGTAGCTATAGGTCTAGGTGACTTCTAGCGAGGTTCCTCTCCTCCTTTTGTTGGAGAGCTAAACTGCTATGGTTTTCAGCTATCAAACGAGATCCGGGTAGTTAGCGCCTAGCATTATGAGATATAGGGTAGCCTCGAGCCGGTATAAATAGCTCTCGAGCTTTAGTATAGGGCGAGTTGGAGCTGAAGTTCGGCTCCGAACCCATCCAGCAAGAAAGAAGGCAAGAAGAAGACAACTAACATGGAATGTTATGGTAGGTACATAACTTGTCATTTCTGCAGACTGCCTTCGTCCTGCACTGACAGCTGCCTGCTTCCTGGATCACAAATTACCCTCATTTGCATGGTTTTCACCTGCAAATGAGGGTAATTTGCATACAGGAGCTTGGTCCATGCAGGATTAGCGTAAGAGCTCACGTGCACATCCCGGGAGCTCGTTCCTGGATCGCACGTCGGCCATATTGCCGTAAATAACTAATCCTGCATGCTATAAAGGGCTTTGTAAATCCGGGGGAATTACTATTCCCAATTTACCTAAGATATCTTCCCTGAGAATTGTTGTCCCACAGCTGGAATTTATAAGGAATGTGCCCTCCACTGGAGTTCCATTTTCTGTGAAACATATCTTAACTGGTTTGCTAGCTACAGCCATGCAAGTACTGCCATCAAAACCTTGAATATAGGATTGCTTTAATGGATTAACAGGTAACTTTTTGATGTTAAGTTGTCTCTCTCGCCTTCATTCTTGCTGGTTGGGTTCGGAGCCAACCTTCGCCCGACCGCCATTTTCTAAAGCTCGAGAGCTACGTGCTGGCTCGAGGCCTCCCTATATCCCACAATGCCTGGCGCTAGACCCCCAGATCTTGTTTGCCGCTTCAGCTACGAGGTTGCCCTTCACTGGCTCAGGTCGTATTAATCTTTTGTATTTTTAGTATTTAAACTTTTAGTGTATATTTTTCAAATTTTTTTGTTAAATTAGAGTAGTACTGTAGACTAGTCTTAGTTTCCCTGTGTTTTCTGACCCTTAGGAAACTCTTGTTTACTTAGAGAGTTTCTCCCCCCTCCCCATCTCCCTAAGTAGGCCGTTTAAGTTAGAGGCTATCCCCTTCCCTTTTATATTGTTTTTAGTAGAAATTAGTGTTTAGCCTTTGTAGTCTAAGATCATAGTCACTTAGTTTTTTGTTAGTATAGTTACCTTAAATTTTTTGTGTGAAGGTGTGGGACTAGTGTGTGTCTGAGTGTGTGTGTTTTTTTGCACTAGTCTAAAAATTCATCCATCGGTATTCCTTTTATCTATAACATGTCAAAGGATACCAAGGTATCAGGGTTCAAGAAGTGTGACACGTCACACTTCTTGTGTTTATTGTTTGGGTTCCCTACACCTGCAGGACTCTTGCTCGGTATGTCATGCTTTTAGTCCGAGAGTCCTGCAGGAGCGTAGGAACAAGTTAATTCTCAGGGGGTTACTAAAACCCGAGGGGTCTCCGGCAAAGTCTCAGCCAGTGAAAACCCCTAAGCCCACCAAGCCGTCGGCTCCCAGTATGGAGCCGTCGCCAGGTGGAGCGTCTGCTTCAATTTCGGTTCCGGCCGGAACCGAAGTATCAAAATCTCTCTCGGCTCCGACCTTGGTGTCGGAGCCGTCAGGGAGCCGTAAGCGATCCAGGTCGCCATCCCTGGAGTCGATTCGCTCGGCTCCGGGATCACCTTTGCTACAGTCCGAACAGAGCCATAGGTCCCACTCTTCTCAGTCCTCGAGGCTGTCTGATCATGACTTGGAGAGAGTAGTTAGTAGACTCCTCAAATCGCAGGCCCTGGCTAAAATGTTAACTAGCCCTCCTCATCATGCTGTGGCTGCTCCTTTTTCTGAAGTAGTTCCTCCTCCGACTCCTCCTGTCAGTTCAGAGCCGGAGCTTGTTGGGGCTCGGATCCTGGAAATGTCGGCGCCGATGCT
The DNA here is from genome assembly GCF_019279795.1 of Protopterus annectens. Lineage (NCBI taxonomy): Eukaryota > Metazoa > Chordata > Ceratodontiformes > Protopteridae > Protopterus > Protopterus annectens. The sequence goes on along the minus strand of NC_056732.1, from coordinate 302,179,915 downwards.
TCCCCTTTTGGCTCCTTCGTCGGCTCTGATTTCTTCAATGGTTCCGTCCTTGGAGGGATCTAGGCGCCGAGACTCCCTCGTCGGCTCCGAGAGGGTGAGTGGCATCGGACCCTTGTCCGACCCCGTTCTCCCTCTCGGAGCCTCGGCGCAGGTAAGCTTGGCTCTTAAATCTGCCTCAGAGCTGTCCCTTTCGGTGCCGGAGAGGATTCCCATCTCCTTGGAGCGGGGGCCCTCTTCTCTGCCGGACAGGGGCACCTTCGAGGTCATGAGGAGCGTGCTGACTTCTGAGTCTGCACCTCGATCAACCCCTTCAGCTCCTCCCCCCAGGGTGCCTGCTTCAGTCTCTGCCCTTCCTCCAGACCCCAGGTGAGGGGATCAAACGCTCCAGGTCACCCCACTGGGCGTATCTTCCTCTTCCGTGGCCTCCCCTGAGATTTCAGAGGAGGCCTTCGAAAGAGGAAATGTAAGAGGAAACATGTTGACTCCCCAGAGTCGGTCACGTCAGATACTGACTTGGAGGATTCGGAAGGGTCCCCAAGATCCCCCTCTGAAGATGTCTCTTTCTCAGACATCCTTGAGATCCTTAAGCAGAGAGGGAACTGGTCTGCCCTTAACCCTTCTGAGGACGAGTCGGTATACTTGGATGCGTTTGGTTCTCACCCCTCCACCTCCGGGGTGTCTCTGCCTTTCGATCCATTAATAGAAGTGGTGGCTCGGAAGGCGTGGTCAGCTCTGGACACACTGGAACCAACCCCTCGCAGACCCACTAAGTTTATCACAGCCCCCCAAGATAAACAGTTTCTGATAAAGGGTGTCCCCGTTGATGCCATGGTGGTAGCAGCTGCCACGAAAAAGGAGTTGGCTGACACTTCTGTACCTGTCCATCCCCCTAATAAAGAGTCTAGGACGATGGATAGATAAGGGAAGCGGATGTTTTCCTCAGCGACCTTCTCCATGCGGTCGCTGAATTATTTGTGCCACTTCACCCGTCTTCAGAGGGATCTCCTCAAGGAGCTAGGAGATACCCTGCAAGATCCATCAGCTGCGGGGGCTCAAGACAAGATAAACTCCCAGCTGGTGACTCTTAATTCTATTGTTAACTCCTCCATGCGGCTCATTTCATATGCGGCTGATGGGGCGAGTAGAGCCGCAGGCACAGGCGTGGCTTTGAGAAGACATGCCTGGATGCGGTTATGTAACTTCTCTGATCCCTTCAAGGGGTCTTTCACCAACACCCCTTTTGATGGTTCAGCTCTGTTTGGACCTCAGGTGAAAGATACACTTAGCAGGTGTGAGCAGGAAGGCAAGACTCTCTCTGCCATTGGAGTCCATTTTTCCACTCCCTCTAGACCATACCCTAAGGGTCAGAAGAGTGGGAAGATGTGGTTCCGGAAACCACAGGGAGCCGTGCCTGACACATGTGGCGAGTTTCCCTCCAGAGGCAGAGGAGGGAACAACAATAGATGCCGCCCGCGGGGCAGAGGGGGTCCGCAGAATCAGGGCAGCAGAGAATCTTTCTCTGACAAGCCTTTCCAGCACCCCTGAGGGGCTGCCCAGCTGTCCGCCTTCGGAGGCAGTCAGGGGAAGGTTGTCTCTGTACCCAGAAGCCTGGCGTCTCATCACTCGAGACAGATGGGTACAGTCTATCATATCCGGAGGTTACAAAATCCCGTTTGTCCACACTCCCTTAAAATCAAACAACCCCATCCCAGATGTTCCACCCAGTCTAAGGGAACAGGCAGTACAAGAAATTTCAAGACTGCTAAAAAAACGGGTCATCCAACAAGTCCCAGCAGACCAGCAAGGATCCGGAATTTACTCAAAGTTCTTTATGGTACCAAAAAAGACAGGGGACTGGAGACCCATTTTGGATCTCAGCAGACTAAACAAGTCTGTTCAAAGAACGAAGTTCCGGATGGTCACGCTTCAGTCCATTCTACTCTTTTTGGGTCAGGACAATTGGATGTGCTCCATAGATCGTCAGGATGCGTACTACCACATCAAAATGGACAGGCGTTCCAGAAGGTTTCTCCGCTTCTGGCTGGGAGCCAGTTATTACCAGTTCAGAGCCCTGCCCTTTGGTCTTACCACAGCCCCCAGTGTGTTCACCAAATGCATGGCAGTGGTTACCTCTCACCTGAGACGGCAAGGATTCCAGGTGTTTCCATATCTAGACGACTGGCTCCTTACTACTACCACCAGACATCAATTGCTAAGAGCCAGGGATTATACCATCCAAACATGCTCCAATCTAGGTATCTCAATAAATTTCGAAAAGTCTGCATTGTCACCTTGTCAGTCCTTAACCTTTATAGGCGCAAGATTAAATACGAAAGATCTGTCTGCAAGGCTTCCAGTAGACAGAGTGGCAGACATTCGCCGACATGTACAGGTATTATTAGGATGCAGAAATATTTAGGCCAGATTCGTCCTAAAAACCTTAGGTCTCATGGCAGCAGCGATCATATTAGTTCCCCTGGCTCGTTTTCACATGAGGATTCTCCAGCGGATGCTTTTCACCCAATGGTCCTTTCAACAACTTCCTTTGTCTCACAAGATAATAATCACACAGTCATGCAAAGACCACTTGGCTTGGTGGATGGTCTCTCCATCAGTACCCCAGGGCAGACCATTTGTCCTTCCTCCTGCAGTTGCCACGGTGACCACGGATGCCTCCCTGATCGGGTCGGGGGGGGCATTTTCAGGGCAGGACTGTCCAGGGCACCTGGCAACCCCATGAGTACCACTTGCACATAAACGTCTTGGAGATGAGGGCGGTGCTTTTAGCGTTGCAGCTCTTCAGAACTCTCTACCCACTGGGACCATTGCAATTCAGACAGACAATATGTCTGTAGTGTTATACATCAACAAGCAGGGCGGAACCAAGTCATATCCCTTATGTCGAGAAGCACTCAGACTATGGCAGTGGGCGATCTCCTCTCAATGGTTTCTGACAGCAACGCACATCCCTGGGAAGTCCAACGTCATAGCGGACAGGCTAAGCAGAGCTATCCTCATGCCTTACGAGTGGTCTCTCAACCGGACAGTAGCGGACAGAATCTTCCGCAAATGGGGTTAGCCTTGCTGCGACCTTTTCGCAACACCTCTCAACAGCAAGTGTGACAGTTTCTTCATTCTCTTCCCTCTTCCGGGACACTCCCTCAGAGATGCTCTAGTTCACGATTGGCCCCAGGGACTTCTGTATGCATTCCCACCCTTTCCACTAATTCCCAAACTAATTCAGAAAGCTACAGTGCTGGGTTGCAGGATGATCCTCATTGCCCCGTACTGGCCTTGACAAATCTGGTTCCCATTCCTGCATTGTCACCTTCTAGAGCAGCCTTGGAATCTGGACCCAGTTCTGGACCTCCTGATCCATCAGTTGGGCGGGCTGCATCAGTCTCTTCAGTCTCTCAACCTCACTGCTTGGTTGCTCCACTTCCAACCTTAGCCAGGCTTCCCAGTATTTCCAATTCAGTGCGTGAGATTATCCTTTCTTCGCACAAACCTACAACCAGGAAGACATATGCTAGTAAGTGGAAACGTTTCTCTTTCTGGGCAGAGGCTAGAAATATAGGTCCCTTCACGGCCCCTGTCCATAACATCCTAGACTTTTTAGCAGAACTTTTTCAAGCGGGCTGCTCTTCTGTCACCATTAGAGTTCAGCTAGCAGCAATCTCTAATTTCCATACGGGCCTCTCAGAAACCAGCATCATGTCCCATAAGCTTTGCATAGCCTTTCTGAAAGGAACAATCTTGCTCAGGCCTCCAGTGAGAGATCCCCCGCCTCCGTGGGACTTAAATTTGATCCTAGCTTCCTTGATACTGCCTCCCTTTGAACCGGCAGCTTCCTGTTCCTTGAAATTGCTTACTTGGAAAACTCTCTTTTTGGTGGCCATTACTTCAGCGAGGAGAGTTTCTGAACTTCAAGCCCTTTGTGTTTGTCCTCCTTACCTAGTTTTTCATAAGGATAGAGTTTCACTCAGGACTAATCCTTCATTCCTTCCTAAGGTCCCTTCTGAAAACAATTTGAATCAATCCATCGATCTGCCAGTCTTTTTTCCAAATTATTCCAACAAAACTGAACACAAATTACACCAGTTGGACATTCATAGGCAATTACGTTTCTATTTGCATAGGACTGAGCAAATAAGGAAATCAGACCAACTCTTCCTGTCCTATGCGGAGGGTAAGCAGGGTCGACCAGTGTCTAAAGTAACCTTATCCAGGTGGTTGTCCTCTATTATTACCCTTGTTTATCAGTTGAGGAATAAAGAACTCCCTGCTAAACCTAAAGGCCACTCTACTAGGGCTTTAGCTACATCGGTAGCTTTTCAATCAAGACTACCTATGGAAGCCATTTGTGCGGCGGCCACATGGGCCACCCCTCATACCTTCATTTCACATTATAAATTGGATCTGGCCTCTAGGAGCAGAGCTGATTTTGGTTCAACTGTGCTCAAGAGTCTGTTCTGATGAGCCACCCAGGACTAAGGTGCTAGGGACGCTGTCCCAACCAGCAAGATTGAAGGCGAGAGAGACAACTTAACATTAAGAAGTTATGTACCTATCATAACATTCCATGTTAGTTGACTTCTTATCACCTTCTTTCTTGCATCCCACCCTTCATCCCCCTAGCCTAGATGGACCGAGAAGAGTCCTCCTATGAGTCTTGTCACTGGCTGAGTCTTTACCGATTATGTCCTCTACCTTTTTCTTCAGCCCTGTAGCTGAAGTTTTGCTATTGGGATGGTTGTCCTCTTGTATTACGATGGTGTTAGGTCTTCCAAATGAGATCTGGGGGTCTAGCGCCAGGCATTGTGGGATATAGGGAGGCCTCGAGCCAGTAAGTAGCTCTCAAGCTTTAGAAAATGGCCGAGTCGGAGCCGAAGGTCGGCTCCGAACTCAACCAGCAAGAAAGAAGGCAAGAAGAAGACAACTAACATGGAACGTTATGGTAGGTACATAACTTCTTATTAGTGACAGAGACTGGCGCCCCAGTATCAATTAACACATCCTTCCATAATGTCCCCTCCACCCATACATCTGCTAATGGACATCCATCCTTTCCATGTTTGAAAGTAGTCAGAAAAGTTACTTGGGTGGAGGGGCACAACCCTAATCAGAATCAAATTCACTTTGAACAGTTTTCCTGGGTGTGTCCCTAATTACACAGACAACATGTTCTGTTCCTTGCTGACTGTTCATGTCATCACTGTCTAATGTATATTTTGTACTTTCTGTCTAACATTTTATTTCCTGACCCATACTATATGAAGGATTATATGGTGGATACTCTGTGTATTCTACAGGACATACCTTATTTTCTCCTGAATCATTTTGACTTTGGTGCTTTTATTGTTTGTTATCATTTATTCCTCTCTTTTCTTGATTTTGTTTCTAGGTTTAGCTTTAGAAAAAATATAATTTTCTGCATATATACCCTTTTGTATTTGGCTTTCTTTCCATTGTTTATAGTATGGACAATCTTGTTTAATGTGACCTATTTTCTTACAAGTAAAACATACTACTTGTTTTCCTGAAATACGTTGTGTATCTACCCTTGGCATTGCTGGAGCAGAAGCCGCTTGTGGTTCCCCTGTCCTTTCATCAGACCACCTACAATGTCCTCTTCCTTTTCCAATAAAATCAACACGTGAAGTTGTTCTATCTCGCTATTCATTCTTACAGATGGGTTCAGAGCCGATCCTCGGCTCCGAGTTGGCCTACTACAAAGCTCGAGGTCTTCAGACAGCTGAAGGCCAAGTCCCTATCCCATGATGCACCTAGAGTTACCTTAGATCTAGTTTGCTGCTGCAATAGATCGGAGGTTCATCAGGAATAGCTATGGTCAGTAAAACTTTATTACGAAGACTTTTTCTTACAAATTGTTAATTCTTTCTTAGCTTTAGCTTTAACTTCTTTAGCATTTATATATCTTTAGTGTGCTGTTCCTTGATGTGCCTTTTTATATTATATATATATATATATATATATATATATATATATATATAGCTTTTGGCCTTCGTTTTTTCTAAAGGCCTTTATATTTAGTATAGTTAGAGTAGTTATATAGTTATTGTGTGCTTTGATAACGTTTGATATTTAGAAGTGCTAAGATATAGTTACAGTGTGTGTGTGTGTGTGTGTGTGTGTGTGTGTGTGTGTGTGTGTGTGTGTGTGTGTGTGTGTGTGTGTTTAAAGTGACATTTGTCACAAGATATTTAGCCCATAGATTTTTTATCAGCGCTTATTTAAATAGTTTTGGGTGTGTCTTTACAATATTGTTGTAGTTTCATTGATACTGTGCTGTTCATTATGGTTGACCAGGATAGGGATAAACATCCTAAGTCAGGATTCAAGAAATGTCCAAAATGTGGACATAAAATGTCTGTCACAGATGGCCATGTTAAGTGTGTTTACTGTTTAGGAGCTTTACAACTTCAGGAAAGTTGCTCCATTTGTCATTCCTTCTCTTCCAGGGTCCTTCAGGAGACAAAGAGAAAGCTAATCGATAGAGGTCTACTTAAACCGTTTTTCCAGGAAGATTTGAGTGACCAGGACAGGTCTAGCAAACTCTCAAAGTCTTCCAAGGTTTCTACTTCTTCGGAAGTTAAGAAATAAAAAAGAATGTCAACGTTGGCTCCACAGCCATCAGAGCCGAGCGTCTTGTCCTTTAGGAGCCGGTCCCTGTTCCTGGAACTGGTATCTGAAGTGCCTAAATCTCCACTCCTGCAATCTGTACCTCCTTCTATCCACTTATCTCGGTCTTCGATAAGCCTTTCCAATTTGGATGTGGATCAGGTGGTGCAGAAACTATTACAGGCACCGGTGTTTGCTAAATTTTTATCATCTCTGACCCAAATGGTTTCAGAACCGAAGACCCTTTTACTATCTACTATTTTTCCTCCTCCAAGCCATACCGGTCCTTCAGAGCCGGAGGAGTTGGACTTGATGATCATTGAGCCTTCGGAGCCAATGCCTGCTCCAGTGTCCTCGGCTCCATTTACTCTGATGTTCTCAGTGCTGATCAAGGAATCTAGGAGCTGACACTCTGGTCGAGTCTGGGGAGGATAGTTGGACTGACTTGTCAGTTCTGACACTGCTTCTCGGGGCTTCGGCTCAGATAATCTCAGCTCCTACCTCTGGCTCAGAGCCCACTGTCCCAGTGCCGGGGGTATCGATGGTTTCCTCGGCTCTGTCAGTCCCTTCTCATCAGAGCAGAGGTGCCTTCGAAGCCATGAGAAGAGTTATGTCTCCTAAGACATCTTCAACTTCAGGTCCGACTACCTCCTCCCCAAAAGCACCTGTGTCTGCTTCTGCTTCACAGATCCTTGCTAAACGTAGAGACCCAGAGCTTCAGAAAGCCCCATTGGGTGGTCCCTGCTCTTCTGAGACCTCACCAGAAATTCCCACTGATGAGGTTCCCAGGAAGAGAGTCTGTAAGAGGAAGCATTTAGACACCCCACAGGAGTCTCTCACATCTGATTCTAACTTGGATGAATGAGAAGGGTCCCCATGGTCCCCCTCTGAGGCTATCTCATTTGCTGAGATATGAGAAATCCTTAGGCAGAGGGGTGACTGGCAGTCCACCAACCCTACTGAAGATGGGTTGGTTATCCTGAAGGCTTTCAGATCTCAACCCTCCACCTCTTGGGTGTTTCTGCCCTTCGATGAGCTTATGGAGCTGGTCTCATAAAGGGAGTGGGAGTCTGCAGACACCATGGACCCTGTCCCCAGCAGGCCTAATAAATTTATTTCTGCCCCCCAGGAAAATCATTTCTTACCAAGGGAGTGCCAGTTGATGCCAAGGTGGTGGCGGCAGCCACCAAAAAGGAGATTTCAGAAACTTCTTCCTCTATCCATCCTCCTAACAGAGACTCTAGGATCATGGATAGATACGGGAAGCGCACGTACAGTTCAGCAACTTTTGCACTGCGTTTGCACAACTATCTTACCCATTTTACTAGACTGCAAAGAGATCTCCCAAAAGAGCTTGGAGATACTCTTCAGGGTACAGTAGCTGCAGGAGCTACAGATAAAGTTGCCTTCCAGCTTGCTACCCTTAATTCCATAGTAAACTAGTCCATGCACCTCATTTCATATGTAGCTGATGGAGCAACAGAGCAGCGGGTACAGGAATTGCTCATAGGAGACACTCCTGGATGCACTTGTGTTACCTTCGTGGAGCCCTTTAAGTCATCCTTTGTCAACATCCCTTTTGATGGCTCGTCCTTTTTTGGGCCCAAAGTTAAGGAAACATTGACCAGGTGTGAACAGGAAGGAAAGACTGTGTCTGCCGTCGAAGTCTGTTTTTCCACCCCTACCAGACCCTACCCCAAAGGTCAGAGGGGAGGAAAGATGTGGTTTCGTAAAGCCCAAGGAGCCTTTCAGGGCACATGTGCTGAACCCCCCTCCAGGGGCAGAGGAGGAGGCAATTATGGAAGATGCTGCCCTCGCGGCAGAGGGGGTCTGCAAAACCAGGGCGACAGAGATCAGTTCTTTGGGAAACCCTACCAGTGCTCCTGAAAGGAGGCCTGACTGTCCTCCTACTCTGGAGGCAGTCGGGGGTCGATTATCTTTGTATCCAAATGCCTGGCTCAAAATAACAAATGACAACTGGGTACAAAGTATAATTTCCATAGGATATTTTATTCCTTTCGCCACACCCCCTTCATTGACAATGAAAATCCCGGACATTCCACTCAGGTACAGGGAACAGGCAACAATAGAGGTCCAAACATTGCTAAGAAAAAGAGTCATCCAACCTGCCCAGCAGACCAGATAGGATATGGAACTTACTCAAGATTCTTTTTAATTCCAAAAAAGACAGGGGACTGAAGACCTATTTTGGACGTCAGCAGACTAAACAGATCTGTCAAGAAAGAGAAGTTCCAGATGATCACGCTTCAGTCAATACTTCCCTTTTTAGGGAAAGACAATTGGATGTGCTCGATAGAGCTCCAGGATGTGTACTACCACATAAAAATGGCCAGACCATCCAGGGATCATCTGCGTTTCCAGCTGGGAGCCAATCATTACCAGTTTTGAGCCCTGCCCTTTGGTCTTACTGCAGCCCCCAGAGGGTTCACCAAATGTATGGCAGTGATCCCGGCTCACCTGTGATGTTTAGGATTCCAGATGTTTCCTTACCTAGACGATTGGCTCCTCACCTCCACCACCAGGCATCAGCTCATACAAGCCAGGGGCACCACTCTTTCACTCTGCAGTCATCTGGACATTATTATAAACTCAGAAAAATCTGTCTTGTTGCCATCACAACATATTGTTTTTATCAGACCAGAATTGGACACTACCACCACCACTTTGAGACTTCCAGCAGAAGGAGTCTTAATACTCCATCAGCAGGTCCACAATATCATATCTAAAACCAAGACTCCAGCATCAGAAATAATAACATTCTTAGGTATGATGGCAGCTGCAATATTAGTCATACAGTTGGGTCACATGCACATGTGGATTCTGCAATGGCTGTTGTTCACTCAATGGTCTTACCAAGAATTCCCAGTGTCTCATCTTATAATGATCACAAACACATGCAAAAGGGATCTTCAGTGGTGGTTGACCTCTCTTCATGTTACGATAGGTTGTCCTTTTGTTCTACCCCCACCAGCGGCCACAGTGACCATGGAGCTTCCCTGATAGGGTGGGGGGGGGGGATTTTCAGGGAAGAACAGCCCAAGGCACATGGACTGACCAGGAGACACATCTGCATATCAATGTCCTGGAGATGAGAGCAGTACGTTTAGCACTGCAGTACTTCCAGGACTCTCTTCCTCTGGGAACAATTATGCTTCAGACGGACAACATATCAGTGGTCTGTTACTTGAACAAACAAGGAGGAACCAGGTCCTACCCCCTTTGTCGCGAGGCCCTAAGAGTATGGCAATGGGCTACATCCACCCAGCATTTTCTGTTATCAGTGCACATCCTGGGAAAATCCAATGTAATAGCAGACAAGCTGAGCAGAGCAACTTTGTTGCTTCATGAGTGGTCCCTCAAGAAAGAAATAGCGGGCAGAATATTCCGCACATGGGACCAGTGTGCTGCGACCTTTTCCCCAACCACATGAACACGAAATGCAGAAGCTACTTTGCCCTGATTCCCCCTACGGGAAAAGCCTCAAGGGACACACTCGTACATGATTGGCCTCCGGGTTTCCTCTATGCATTCCCACCAATTCTCTTGATACCCAAAGTACTACAGAAAGCAAAAGCCCTGGGAAGGACCATCATTCTAATAGTCCCTCATTGGTCTCATCAGGTTTGGTTCCCCTTCCTTCGAATTCATCAGTTGGAGAACCCCTGGATTCTGGACCCAGTTCCAGATCTTCTGATGCACTCGTCGGGGGAACTTCATCCCTCCCTTCAGTCCCTGAAGCTGACAGCTTGGCTGCTCCAATTCCCAACACAGCCAGGTTCCATAACCTTTCAAATGAAACACAGCAGATTCTAATATCTTCTCATAAATCCTCTACTAGGAAGCTATACCTTAGCAAATGGAAAAGATTTTCTATATGGACCTCTCAAAATAACATTGATCTCTACCAAGCCCCTATGGCCTCCATATTTGTGTTCTTGACTATGGTTTTCAACAAAGGAGCTGCAGCAGCAACAGTTCGGATTCAACTTGCCGCTATCTCTAATTTTCACCTTGGATTTGAAGGATTGAACATAATATCACACAAACTATCCAAAGCCTTTCTCAAAGGGACTTTTCATCTCAGACCACCTGTGAAATCCCCTTATACTCCAGTGAATCTAAATTTTATACTTTCATGCATTGTTCTCCCTCCTTTTGAACCAGCTTCCTCATGCGAGTAGAAATATTTGTCATGGAAGACTATGTTTTTAGTAGCTATCACTTCTGCCCACAGAGTGTCAGAGCTTCAAGCCTTGCCCATAAAGCCTCCTTATCTAATTTTCCAAGCTGACAGTCTCACTAAGAACTAATCCCTCATTTTTGCCCAAAGTTTGTACTGAAACTAACCTTAACCAAATTATTGATTTACCAGTGTTCTTTCCCAAACACACCAATAACTTAGAGTATATGCTGCACAAGCTTGATGTTCATAGTCAGCTCAGATTTTACTTGGATAGAACAAAAGACTTCAGGAAATCAGAACAGCTTTTTGTTTCCTTTTCAGATTCCAGAAAAGGTATGCCAGTGGCAAAAACAACTCTGTCTAAGTGGTTATCCGATTGTATCACATTTGTTTATTCAGCTGCTAATATGCCCTTGCATCACAAAATAAAGGCTCATTCTACCAGAGCAGTGTCTACATCCTTTGCCTTTTCTGCTAGACTTCCTATAGACAACATCTGGGCAGCAGCCACTTGGTCAAGACCTCATACGTTTATCACTCATTACAAAGTGGACAGAGCCTCCACTGACAGGGCCTGTTTTGCGTCTACTGTCCTGAAAAATTTACTCCCATCAGCCACCCGAGAAAGATGGTGATTGGGATGCTACCCGTCTGTAAGAATGAACGGTGAGATATAACAACTTCACATAAAGAAGTTATGTACTTACCGTAACGTTCCATGTGAGTTGTTCATCTCACCTTCATTCCTACTTCCCACCCTCCTACCCCCTCCAGGGTTTTTCAAGGACCAAGATGCTAGATTTCTCCTGGTTGTTCAATCCTTCTATGGCTTTCTCCTGAAGAGTGATAGAATGACACATGGTATTATTATATGCAGCAAACAAGATGTGAGGTAACTCTAGGTGCATCATGGGATAGGGACTTGGCCTCAAGCTGTCTGAAGACCTCGAGCTTTGTAGTAGGCCGACTCAGAGCCAAGGATCGGCTCTGAACCGATCTGAAAGAATGAAGGCGAGATAAACAACTCACATGAAATGTTATGGTAAGTACATAACTTCTTTTTGTCCCCCCCCCTACATAAAAAATATTGTGTCTATATAACTTCTTTTTTGTTCCCCTTCTACACAAAGAAATATTGTGCGTATATAACTTTCCATCAATCCCCATTGTCTTACCTCTTATGAGTTTTTGAATCACTTCTTCTAGGGTCTTAGACCCTAATTCATGAATGTATTTAATGTCTCCCAGTACTCCGTTTACCTGTTTTAAAAAGGTATGTATGAACATTTTTTGTACCTCAGTTTCTTTCATTTGGTCATCATTTTTACAATAGACCACCTGATAAGCTAACTTAAAATGGTCAGCTTGTTCCATCAATTTGTCCAAAATGGTAATTTTAAAATAAAGTAATTCAGATGTCAAAGGTTGCCCTGAGTATATGCTTTAAGAATAGCTGCCATACGAGCTGTTCTACTGTCTAGATAACATTTTTCTGCTTCAATGTATGACTTAAACATTTGGGAATAAGTGTAAAAAAAAATCTACACAGAGAATCATTCCAAATAGACCCCACAGTGTATGTCAACCATTCTTCAAATGGCAACATATTGAAAAAAAATCCTTTTTTGTCTTGCCACTGAGGCAGAGTCTGCAATAAATGAGACTGTTGATAAAGAGCAGGAGAAATAACTGCCATTCCTGCTGATCCCTGCACAATGTCAATTGGTCTGTTTTGTGCCCATTGTAAATCTTGTTAGCCTTTCTTTAATTGTTTTGTCAGATTAACCTCTGTAGTTTGTGTCCTTTGTAAGTCTTGCTGGGCTCTATCCAATTATTGTTTTATAGGTTTATAGGTTTATAGGTTTATAGGTTTATAGGTTAGTACTAAGCTATCTGCCCTTGTGAGCCATTTTAAGCTTAGCCAATTACTCCTTGTGAGACTCAAACCCGGCATCTTGTGTTTGTAAGGCAACCACCTTAACTGTTAGGCCACCCTCCCAACCCCTTTTAAACCATAAATTTCAGCTTTTAAAGTCTGAATGTTAGTTTGAGCTTCTGCCTCTAGATGTTGTTCCTATCCCTCAGTGCTGTCCTTAGACAAGGCATGAAAAGCTGTTAAAACACTTGTTAAAAGTTTAATAGTATACCCCACTATATCAATATGTTCTTGTTTCAAATCTTCATCCTGTTTTTTTTCATATCAGTAACATTGTCATGTATTCTATTACATTCCTGACAATAGTCCTCATACATTTGTACTATATCAAATATAGGCAAAGCCTTAAGACATTCAAGAAAATCATCAACAGTTTGTATCATATCTGATAAAGGCATGACTGCAGAAGGCACATTTAACTGTTGTGTATGTGAAGAACTAACAACACTAGACAAACAGATTCTTTGTCAGAATAGGATATATCTTATTGTATAGCTTACATACTAGACTCTTGTGACAAGAGATATAATTGTGGAAATTTACTTCCACATAAAAAACAATTGTCTTCAATTGCCTTACATTTCGTCATATATTGATCATAAACATTTATCCATTTGCAAATACAAGTCTTATCTAATTTGTGAACATTAAAAATTCCAGATTTACATTTCATGTCTGTAAATAAGACCAGACTTTGTCCGGTGTGTCATGTAAAGCTATGTCTACAGTATGTGGGCATTTTAAACTTAAGACTCTAATGGCATCCATGTTATAACTGTGAAGAATTTACCGTATTTTTCTTAGATGACAAACAGGTGATCAGGCTGAAGTCACTTTTGAAGAAACAGTGTCCTTCAACAGGCGAATTGATGGTGTAACGTCGTTAGACAGATGCAATGGCAAACTCAGCTACCACCTAGGAGAAGCAATGGAAACTGTCAACCTGTTGAATTCACATAGAAATTATAGCGACAAATGAACAATAACTGCTGGTAATGGATATAGTTCACAGTCAAGCTGCCTTGCCACTGTTAAATTATTTATAGTGGCAGATTGACCAGACTTACAACATACTGCTGTATCCGTTATGGTTTATTATTTGAGACAAAATATTGCCAAGCAGTTACACTGTCTGAGTTATTTCAATTCTATTATAACATAGGTAGAAAAAAAGTCTTTGCTTCTCACGAACTGTGTTGTGCCTAGGATCAATGCACACTTGATCAAGACGGCTCTCCAGAAGAGCAAGTAATGTTCAGCTTTTATATTCTTTTTTGATAGCAGCAGATGTTATTTCCTGGGGTCTTTGTGGTTTATATGACTGATTCTTGTTCCATGTCATCTTTGCATCAGTTGAAGTGCCTGCATTTTATTTCTTTCATTTCTGCATCTGAAGACTCACAAAAAAGTCCCTGTTAAAATATCAAATGTCTCTTTGTATGTTTCAGTCAGTCATAACAGGATGCCATTTTACTGTATCAGTTTAAGCCTACGCCCACAACCACGTCTTCACAAACAAGCTAAACTAGACATGTTCTTCTTTCTGTGAACCAGTTCTAAACCACATATATTCGCAGATAAGCTAAACTAAGCATGTTTCATATTTCCTTAGAAATTTTTCTAGCAGATGTCTGACTGAGATAGCTTGTTGCTAAGGACACCATACTTTCTGTATTTATTTTTACCTTTGCAGTTCAAGCCTTACATTTCTTCTTTTTAGAAAGAAACATTTATTTCAACTCTTGTATCAAGTTAAACCTTGCCTTAGAAGAAAATATTTATTTTGCCTTATAGAAAACATTTCTTATTTCACAATTGCTTTCAGGAAAAAATATTTTACTTTATATAATATCTGTCAGTTACATACTATTTCCCCTTCTTCCTCGTTGTCATAGGAAGAAATTTCCCAGCATTCCACCCAGTCAGAGGAAGGCTGCAGCACAAGAAATACAAAAGCTGCTAGGAAAAAGGGTTATCCAGAAGATCCCACCTGATCAGATAGGATTTGGAACTTATTCATGCTTCTTTTTACTGCCAGAGAAAACAGACCCAGTTTGCATTTAAGGAAATTGAACCAGTATGTAAAGTATAAGAAGTTCCGAATGGTCACAGTTCACTCCATCCTGCCTTTTCTGTACAAGGATGATTGGATGTGTTCTGTAGATCTTCAGAATACATACTATCATATCAAAATAGATAGACAATTCAGAAGACATCTCTGCTTTTGGCTGGGAGCCAGTCATTACCAATTTAGAGTTCTTCCCTTTTGTCTCACCATAGCCCTCAGTGTGTTTACCAAATGCATGGCAGTAGTTGCAGCTCACTTGAGACTAATGGGATTCCAGGTGTTTCCATATCTAGATGACTGGCTCCTAACTGCACCATCCAAGCATCAACTTCAACATGACAGGGACTATTTGCTCCAGATTTGTGACACTTTGGGCATTACAATAAATTTTGAAAAATCAAAACTTGCACCAGTTCGGAGCCTGGAATTCATTGGGACAGTTTTGAACACATCAACAGAGATATCATTTTTGCCTCTCTACCGCAAACCAACAACATGTCTGTAGTCTGGTACATCAACAAGCAAGGAAGAACCTGATTTTTACCCCCTTTGCAGAGAGACCATGAGGGTTTGGGAATGGGCAATCTCATCAGACCACTTTCTAACTGTGACGCACATCCCAGGGAAAACCAATGTGCTTGCAAAGAAACTAAGAAGATCCATTCTGATGCCTCACGAATGGTCTCTCAATCAGTCAGTGGTGAATATGATCTTCAGGCGTTGAGGCCAACCTTGCTGTGACCTATTTGCCACTCCTCTCAACAACAAGTGTAACAAGTACTTTGCTATGATCCCCCCTCGGGGGGAGTCACCGAGAGATGCCCTTCTTCATGCTTGGCCCTCCGGTCTCCTTTATGCTTATCCTCCTTTTCTCCTGATTCCAAGATTTTTGCAGAAAGCAAGCAGGCTGAAGAACTCTGTAATTATCATTGCCCCCTTCTGACCTTAGCAAGTATGGTTCCCCTTTCTACGTTCTCATCTTCGTTATCCTCCATGGATACTGGAACCTACTTAGGATCTCCTATCCACACACATTGGAGATCAGCACCCCAACTTTCAGGCCCTCAAGCTGACAGCATGGTTTATCCACTTCCAGTAATAGTTAGACAGTCCAGGCTCTTTTCGCCAGTTTGTGACATTATTTTGGCTTTCAAAAGGATTCTACCAAAAAATTTATAAAAGTAAATGGAAAAGGTTCTCTATATGGCTGTCAGATAGAGATTGATCCTTTTTCTGCACCGATTTTAGCTATTCTTCATTTTTTGACAACTCTTTTCAAAGATGGGGTAGTTTCGCTACAGTTAAACTTCATTTGGCAGCAATTTCAAATTTCCACACAGAGAATAAATCTTTTCCCTTGGCTTCCTTTAGATTGTGTAAAGCTTTCATGAAAAGCATTTTTCATCTGAGGCCTCCAATAAAGGATCTCTCACCACCTTGGGATCTTACTGCAGTATTTGAAGGTTTAACACAAAAACCCATTGAGCCATTAGACAAATCTGCTCTAAAATTTCTATCATGTAAGACGGTTTTCTTGGTAGCTATAATTTCAGCAAAAAGAATTTTGGAACTCCAGGCACTTTCAGCAAAAACTCCTTACATTGTTTTTCACAAAGATAGGGTTTCTCTTTGGACTAACCCTTCTTTTTTACCTAAGGTAGCTTCAGAATATAACATCAACCAATCCAATAACCTGCCAGTTTTCTTTCCATATTTTGCCAATAAAGGAGAGTACATGCTACACCTCCTTGATGTACACAGACAACTATGTTTTGCCTTCACAGAACTAAACGGTTTAGAAAGCCACAACAGCTTTTTGTATATTTCTCTCCAAAATGCCTTGGCAAGTCAGTTTCTAAAGTTACCCTAGCTAAGTGGCTTACAGACTGTATCTCACTGATTTACTCTCAGAAGGGTATGACATTACCAAAACTTCCCCAAATTCACTCAACTAGATCCATGGCTACTTCATCTGCCTTTGAGTCAAGAATCTCTGTTGATGACATTTGTGCAGCAGCTGCATGGTTCAAGGCTCATACCTTTGTTTCACATTACAAATTGGGCATCATATCTAGAAACAGAGCCTCCTTTGATTTGTCAGTACTCCAGAATATCCTTCCATGAGAGGCACCAAGGTCAACATAACTGGGGACTCTGTCCCATGGGTGAGGACGAATGAAAAGGGCAACTTAAGATTTATAACTTACATACTCAACATAACTAGTCATCTGTGTTGTCCATTTTCATTTTTCCTCAACTCCCCTCCCATCCATCCCCCATCCATTTTTCTTCGGGAAGGACCTATTGGTCTGCGTTTGGAACCTATAGTTCCAGGTTTAAGCCCTGTCTTTTCTATCTGGCTATATCTGTTTCTGTTCTGCTATTGGAAAATAGGGCAGCAAACTTGATCTGAGGCAATAGGGATGGAGTAGGGCATTATGGGTAGATGGAGGAGCTCAAGAGTTGAATCCGAAGTCTAGGAAATGCTGCCTCCCATAGGTGAGGAAGAATGAAAATGGACAACACAGATGCCTAGTTATGGTGAGTACATAACTTATAATTACACATCTCTGGAGTATCATAGAAAACAAAATAAACTCAGTAATTTCAAGTACTACAATGTCTACAAAGCCATCACCCCCACCTAAAAAAAGAAATCACTTTCTACAAATTAAGTGGTGGCAAGTAAATTAACATCCAGTTTAAAATAAGATTATATTAATTATAACCGTACTTTAAACTGAATGTTGCTTTGCCTTCCTGCACCAAAACATAGTATGATGTTCATCATTCCCACTGCCTCAGTGGCATTTTGAGTTATCTGCCAAGGTAACTCAGTGCTGACCAGCTTTCAAAAGCTCAGATTCCCTTTCTACTTCTTCTTCCTGTAACAGCTAATTGACTGAGCATATCCTGAGAGGGAAGCCTTCTGCCATCTAAAGAAGAAAGTCATCTGATTATTCACAGGATCCATTGCTGATTTTTTTGTCTTACTGCTCAGAGAAGCCCCATTTGGTGACTACCTTCCTCTCATTTTACTATTAAATGTATTATTCTTTATTTCTTTTCTTGTGTTAATTTAAAAAAATATATTTCTTTCTTTCTGTGTTTACATTAATTTATGTGGGAATTTCTGCTTGCAGCAATGTTTATTTGGCTTCTGTGTTTACTGTTACTGAGGAAACTTTTAGTATTTCTCTCATAAGTGCAGTGTGTTTGTGTGTTGTTAGACACTAGGAGCTATCTCGTGCAGTCAGAAACACAAATTAATTGCATCCATCTTTACTGTTTTTATTCTGCTTTAATTTCATCTTTTGAAAAGGAAAATATTGCAGAAGTTGGATTTTTCCATACAGTATAATCCCGTTATAACAGACTTGGTTATAATGAAATCTCAGCTATAATAGCGAAGGTCTGCAGGTCCCAGCCATACACTCACATAAATGTGTAGAAAAGGTGTCGGATACAACAAACTCACTTATAAGGGAATTTCGCTTATACTGGACTGCTGCACTGCCTTATTTGGTTATAACTTCAGAACGAACTGGTTCCCCACTTAAGCACCATGTTCAATAATAGCCTCGCATCAGGCTTTGTGCCTACTGAATGGCGCACAGCAACAGTTATCCCACTCCACAAAGGGGGAGCCCACACTGATCCCGGGAACTATCGACCTATTAGCCTGACGAGCCTGGTCTGCAAGGCCATGGAACGTATCATCATGGAACTCATAAATAAAGACATTGGTAACCTCCAAACTCTGGATCCCACCCAGTTCGGGTTTGTGAAAGACAGATCATGCCTCCTGAACCTGATCGACTTCTTTGAGGCAGTCATCAAAGCCGTAGATGAGGGTAAGCTGGTTCACACAGCCTAACTTGACCTCGCCAAGGCTTTCGACACCATCCTCATTCTGGAATTATAGCTAAACTCACTAAACTAGGTATAAATCCCTACGTCACAAGATGGGTTGCTAACTGGCTCACTGACAGAACCCACACTGTAAAAGTTGTAGACTCCAAATCTGACCTCAAAGCAGTGACAAATGGAGTGCCACAGGGTTCCATCCTGGGACCTCTCCTGTGTGGTATCTACTGTGAAGTACAGGCTAACACAGAAGGCCTCTGGCTAATGAAGTTCGCAGATTACGGCAAACTAGGAGCCATAGTCAAGTCCCCAAATGATGTGAACATCCTACAGAAGGGCCTCGCTGAGACAGATGCCTGGTGTCAGAGCCATGGCCTCAAGCTCAATGTCAAAAAAGTGCAGTGTCATCCCCTTTGGTAAAAAGTCTGTACCCATGAACTACCACATAGGCAGCAATTTACTTAACACTGAATATGTGATAAGAGACCTTGGGACCCAGGTGGACAATAGTCTCTCCTTTGATAGTCACATCACCACAGTAGTCAGGAAGTCCCTCTACATGGCACACCTCATCATAAAAGGGTTCTCATCCAGGAAAAAAGAGGTCATTGTTCCCCTCTACTCGACACTCATTAGACCCATTATAGAGTACAGCGCCCCTTTTGGAATGTACCTCACAAGACATCTGCAGCAGCTGGAAAGGCCACAGAAGTACCTCACAAAGAGGATTACTGGCCTCAAACAAATGCCCTACACTGACCGCCTCAAAAAACTCCAGCTTTACTCCGTAGCATATTGCCTACTCCATGGTGATCTCTGCCTAACATATAAAGCTATGTCAAACCCAGAGCTGTTGGACATGCTACACCTAAAGAAATCCTAATACCTCTGAGCTACATGCTCTAGGGACCTAAACCTTGTCACCACAATAAACAGGACATGCTGGAGACTTCCCATACTCTGGAACAGGCTACCCATCTATGTCAAGCAAAGTTCTACATTAGCACTCTTCAAGAAAAATCTTGATGAGTGGATGGGAAATAGGAAATACACCCCGGGGATCACTTCTGTGTCTCTGCTCAACAGTGGCACAGGAAAATAACTTTCTTGGGTGGCGTAAGCCAAGCAACCTTGTTGGCTAGGCTTACGTAGGCCCTTGGGCTGATAGCCTAGTACCTACCTATGAACCTATGAATGTAATACGCATGCATATTTATATGTGTGTGCTGTTTTGTGTGAAATGGTGGAGAAGTCAGTCAGTTCGAAGAGTCGTTCAATAACTCTAGAGTTAAAAAGTCAAAATGTAATTTTAATAGAAAATAAAAACAAAACATGGGCTGACATCATACACGAGTATGGTCTTAGTAAGTTGACAGTTAGTGATATTGGGATTAACTGTGAGAAGTACAAAGCCTCCTGGCAGTTTGCTGACAGTAGCAAGAAAATGCAGGAGTCTACATATGATGACACTGAAGATGCTCTTTTCCTTTCGTTAAAGCAAGAACATTCAGCCTGTGTCTGTTGTAACATTAAAAGAGAAAGCAGCTAGTTTTGTCTGTGAACTTGGTCATGGCCACTTTAACTGCAGTGATGGCTGGTTGGATCAGTTTAAGAAACGCCAAGCTGTTATCTTCCAATTGTGAGTGGAGAATCAGAGTTTGTACCACAAGAACTGGACAAGGACTGGCTGCAAAATAAACTACCACAGATGCTAGACCGATATAACGAATTTAATGTCTTCAGTACAGATGAAACAGCTGCTGCCAGACTGCACAATGAGATTCAAAGGAGCCACTTGCCATGGCAGAAAGAGAAGTAAAGAGTGCCTTACTTTATTGCTTGCTGTAAATATGAATGGATCTAAAAAGCTGCCGCTGTTAGCCATTGGTAAGTCTGCCAACCCACAATGTTTATATATAATGTGTGAAGTCAGTGCCAGTGCAGTACAGAAGCAACTGGAAAGCATGGATAACTGGCAACCTGTTTAGCGAGTGGCTGATAGGATTGGAGAGAAAATTTGTCAAGGAAAAACAGTATGTACTGATGATTGTTGATAACTGTAGTGCATATGATCCTGCTGTTGCCAAACAGCTTAAAGCAATACAACTAGAGTTTCTGCCACTCAACTGTACCAGCCAACTACAGCCTTGTGACATGGGAATTATCCAGAACTTTAAAGTTCTGTACAGAAAGCGACTTTTGGGAAAACTTATCATGGCCATTGAGAACAGTGATCTGGACAGTTCTGCAGTAGATATACTCGAGTCTGTGTTAGGCACGTTCAGTTTGGGAGAATGAAATAACAGCTACTACAGTCAGCAGTTATTTTAAGAGGGTGGGCTTTATCAAGAAAGTTCTATCTGGTACTACTACCAAGACCACGGATGATCATCCAGAACCATCCATCTCTACATTGCTGTCTGTGACTGTGGCAATATTTTTGAACGACTGATAAAACTGCACTTCCTGGACCCCAGACTACATTGTTGTAGAATTTCTTGTAGTTGATGAGCAGGTCCAGACAGAGTCTGTATTGACTGACCAGGAGATTGTAGCAGAAGTTAAGCCAAAGTATGCAGGTGTCAATTGTGCACAAAGGGATGATGAATCCAGTGATGATGAGGTTCCAGTGGCACGTCCACCATCAACACGTGAAGCAAACATGGCACTGACACTGTTGCAACGTTACATTGAAAATAATGCTACTGACCCAGTTGAGTCGGATGTCCTGATGGCTTGTAGTGGCAAATTAGGTGATACGTGACTAAAACAGCAAAAGAAATGCAGTGCAGAAGAAACTGATTATTTTGCTTATCAGTAATACATTACAGTAGCCCGCGGTGCTGGTGCTGCGGTAGTGTTGTCGCCTCACAGTAAGACGCTGTCCGGTTCGATTCTCAGATAGACCGTCTTCTGTGTGGAGACATGCGTGAATGGGCATTCCTTCGTTGAAGGTTGTGCATCAGGGCTGGTAACTCGGCACGTAAAAATCAACTACCAATCATTAGTGGACCGGAGTTCCGCTGTGGCAACCCCTAACCGGGAAAAGCCGAAAGACACAACAAGTAATACATTACAGTACATACGTGTAAAAATATTATAGCTTGATAACACATAACGTGATTTCAATGTATGATAGAGTAAAGTAAGAATAAGTGCAAGATTTTCTGTTGATGACTGATTACTTTGCTTATTAGTAATACACTACACTACAGTACTGTACTTGTAAAAATATTATAGCATCCACAGTTTGTTGGCAATTTTGGACCCCTCCCCCTGTCCACAAGTGCCTAGACTGGCCCTACTCTCCTCCCCTCTATGTGAACATCATAAATGGATGCCCGCACTGATGTACTATAACTGCTAGGGTGCAGCATTATAGCAAGGAGCCCTGTAGGTATATCCTTGTGTGTGGCAAGACCACCTCTGCATATATCAGACATTGGATATAAGGACTACTTTGCCAAGTCTCTTGAAGTCTGTTATAGCGGGATTCTACTGTACATTATTTACTATATACATATACTATATGTATGACTCTGCCCAGTGTGTTTTTAACATCCCAATTTTATGGCAAATGAAGTTATTGGCATATACTGTGGATGTTTTACTCTCTCTGACAAGAAAATATAGTTTAAATTTCTGTTAAACATTAATGTTAAGTTGTCAATCTTGCCTTCATTCTTGCTGGATGGGTTCAGAGCCGATCCTCGGCTCCGACTCGGCAATACTAAAAGCTCGAGAGCTAATTCCACCGGCTCGAGGCTCCCCTATATCCCACAATGCTAGGCGGTAACTACTCAGATCTCGTTTGCCGCTATAGCTGACGAGGTGCTCTTCTACCGGCTCAGGCAGGTTGGTTTAACTTTTACCTTTTTGGTACTTATAAAACTCGTTTTTTGTGATTATATATAGCCCCTTTTAGTTTTATTTAGATATTAGATCTCTCGACCCCCTTCTTTGTCGAGTATATTTATTTTCCCCTTCTCCCCTTATCTTTAGGCCTTCGGCCCCTTCCCTTCCCCAGTCCTTTAGTGACTAAGTTTAGTCTTCCCTTTTTTTTGTACAATAAGGGCTTTTGTGTGTGTGTGTGTGTTTGTGGCCTTTAGCCTTTAGTTATTAGTTAAATAACTTTTTTATTCAGGGTGTGTCTGTGTGTTTTTGTTGTTGTCAGGCATTACCTTCGATGTCTAAAGAAAAGGTCTCAGGCTTCAAGAAGTGTGACTCGTGCTGTCAGAAAATGTCTCTGACAGACGGTCACACTTCTTGTGTGTATTGCCTGGGGCCTGTGCACCTGCAGGACTCGTGTGCTGTCTGCCATGGTTTCAGCCCTCGAGTCCTGCAGGAGCGCAAAAACAAACTCATTTTAAGGGGTTTGTTAAAGCCTGAAGGCCCCCCGACTCAGTCCAGTTCAGGAAAACCTTCTAAGGCTTCTAAACAGTCGACTCCTGCTCCTGAGTCGACTGTAGAAATGTGGAAGCAGGTTCCGACATCGGCTCCGCCGGAGCCGATGTTCTGGGCCTAAAACTATTACCTCGGCTCCGGCTGGAGCCGAGGCTGTTAAGGCTTCATCGGCTCCGATACTATCGGAGCCACATTCTAAGAGATCAAGATCCCCTTCCATAGGATCTACCTTTACTATTACTTCGGCTCCGGCTGGAGCCGAAGCTAGCAAGTCCCCATCGGCTCCGATACCATTATCGGAGCCATCTTACAGGAAGAGATCCAGGTCCCCCTCAATCAGTTCCGTACACTCGGCACCAGGATCTTCTCTCCTTTCGGAGCGGAGCCACAAATCACATTCCTCTCGGTCTTCCAGGTTGTCAGACCATGACTTGCAGAGGGTGGTGAGTAGACTTCTTAAGTCCGAGGCACTGGCCCAAATGCTCCATAGCCCGACTCATCAGTCGTTGGCTATTCCCGTCCCTCATTATATTCCTCCTCCGACTCCTTCGAGTTCGGAGCCAAGGCTTGTTGGACCTATCACTGTCGGTACGTCGGATCCGATACCATCGTTTTCGGCTCCGTCGTCCGCTCCGATCTCCTCTTTGGAGGGATCTTGGCGCCGAGCTTCCCTCGTCGGCTCCGAGGGGGCGAGTGGCATCGGACCCTTGTCCAACCCCGCTCTCCCTCTCGGGGCTTCGGCGCTGGTGAGTTCGGCTCCGACATCGGCTTCGGAGCCGTCTCTGTCGGTGCCGGGAGGGGTCCTTGTCTCTTCGGAGCGAGGGCCTTGGACCTTGCCTGACAGGGATGCCTTCGAGGTCATGCGGAGTGTGCTAGAACCGGGTTCTGCCCCGCAGTCGGTTCCATCAGCTCCTCCTTCTACAGTGCCTGCGGAGATTTCTGCTCACGCCCTTGTCTCACACCGTAGAGAACCAACTCCTCAAGTTTCCCCATTGGGAATTTCCTCCTCTTCCGAGGTCTCTCCTGACCCTGCAGGAGATCCCCCTAGGAAGAGGCAGTGCAAGAGGAAGCACATTGACTCCTGAGTCTATCACCTCTGACACTGACTTGGAGGAACTGAAGGTCCCCGTTCCCCCTCTGAGGATGTCTCCTTTGCGGACATCCTAGAAATACTCAAACAGAGGGGAAATTGGCCAGCCCTTAACCCTTCGGAGGATGAGTCAGTGTATCTTGAGGCGTTTGGTTCTCGCCCTTCTACCTCCTGGGTGTCCCCTCCCTTTGACCCCCTTATGGAAGTGGTGGCAAGGAAGGCTTGGACGGCTCCTGACTCAGTGGAACCCACCCCGAGGAGACCATCCAAATTTATCACTGCTCCCTCAGACAAACAGTTTCTTTCCAAAGGTGTCCCGGTTGATGCCATGGTGGTGGCTGCGGCCACAAAGAAGGAACTAGCTGATCCTTCTGTTCCTGTCCATCCTCCTAATAAAGAATCTAGGACCATGGGCAGGTACAGCAAGCGGATGTTTTCATCAGCGACCTTTTCTATGCGGTCGCTGAACTACTTATGCCACTTCACCCGTCTCCAAAGAGATTTACTCAAGGATATGGGTGAACTGATGAAGGATCCTACAGCTGAGGGGTTCAAAGACACAATGAACTCCCAGTTAGCAACCCTAAATTCAATAGTGAACTCCTCCATGCGACTGGTTTCATACGCAGCAGATGGAGCGAGTAGATCTGCAGGCACAGGCATTGCCTTACGAAGGCACGCCTGGATGCGACTGTGCAACTTTGCGGACCCTTTCAAGGCGTCCTTCACCAACTCCCCCTTTGACGGATCATCTTTGTTTGGTCCACAGGTGAAGGATATATTGACCAGGTGCGAGGTGGAAGGTAAGACTCTCTCTGCCGTAGGAGTCCGTTTTTCCACCCCTTCTAGACCCTATCCCAAAGGTCAGAGGGGAGGGAAGATGTGGTTTCGGAAACAATCTCAGGGAGTCTCATCTGACGCACAGGGTCGATTCCCCTCTAGAGGCAGAGGGGGGAACAATAATCGACGCCCCAGAGGCAGAGGAGGTCCAAAAACCAGGGTAGCAGAGGTGTTCTCTGACAAACCCTTTCAGCACCCCTGAGGGGCTGCCCGGCTGTCCGCCCGGAGGCAGTCGGGGGAAGATTATCACTGTACCCAGAAGCCTGGCTTTCCTTAACTCAAGACAAATGGGTACAGTCAATCATATCCGAGGGTTACAAAATTCCCTTTATTCACATTCCAACTCAACCAAAAAAATCCCTTCCAGATGTTCCACCCGGTCTAAGGGAAAAAGCAGCATTGGAAGTTTCAAAGCTGCTATTAAAAAGAGTCATCCAACCAGTCCCAGCAGACCAGCAAGGATCCGGAATCTACTCCAAATTCTTTTTGGTACCAAAAAAAACAGGGGACTGGAGGCCCATTCTAGATCTCAGTCATTTAAACAAGTTTGTCAAGAAAACAAAATTCCGGATGGTCACGCTACAGTCCATCCTACCCTTCTTGGGTCAGGACAATTGGATGTGCTCTATAGATCTTCAGGACGCGTACTATCACATCAAAATGAACCGACGCTTTAGGAGATATCTCCGCTTCAGGCTGGGAGCCAGTCACTACCAGTTCAGAGCCCTGCCCTTTGGTCTCACTACAGCCCCCCGAGTGTTCACCAAATGCATGGCAGTGGTCACGGCTCACT
The DNA here is from genome assembly GCF_019279795.1 of Protopterus annectens. Taxonomy (NCBI): domain Eukaryota; kingdom Metazoa; phylum Chordata; order Ceratodontiformes; family Protopteridae; genus Protopterus; species Protopterus annectens. Next base: position 302,154,071 of record NC_056732.1, on the reverse strand, counting down.
TGAGGCGCCAGGGATTCCAGGTGTTTCCATATCTGGACGATTGGCTCCTTACGGCCACCACCAGGCATCAGCTTCTACTATCCAGAAATTTCACCATGCAAACCTGTCAAGCTCTAGGCATATCAATAAATTTCGAAAAATCTGCCTTGTCGCCTTGTCAGTCTATTACTTTCATAGGCGCCAAATTAGATACGCAGACTCTTTCAGCAACACTCACAGAGCAGAGGGTTTTAGACATTCGGAACCAAGTTTCCCTTCTGTTGCATTTGATCAAAGTCAAAGCCAGACTGGTGTTAAAGGTACTAGGACTCATGGCGGCAGCTATTCCTCTTCTCCCCTTAGCTCGCTTTTACATGAGGATCCTCCAGTGGATGCTCTTTACCCAATGGTCCTTTCAACGACTCCCAATGTCCCATACCATACTGATAACTCAAGTATGCAAGAACCAACTATCTTGGTGGGTCACGTCACCTCAACTTCTCCAAGGAAGACCCTTCATTCTCCCCCCTCCAGTTGCCACGTTGACAACAGATGCCTCCCTGATCGGGTGGGGGGGCATTATTAGGGCAGGACAGTCCAGGGCACATGGCAACCCTTCGAGTGCCACTTGCACATAAATGTCCTAGAGATGAGAGCAGTGCTTTTAGCGTTGCAAGCCCTTCACGACTCTCTTCCCATAGGGACTATTGCAATTCAAATGGACAACATGTCCGTGGTGTGGTACATCAACAAACAAGGCGGAACCAGATCATACCCTTTATATCGAGAAGCACTCAGACTTTGGCAATGGGCGATCTCTTCTCAACGTTTTCTGACGGCGACGCACATCCCCGGGAAATCCAACGTCATTGCAGACAGGTTGAGCAGAGCAATTCTCATGCCACACGAGTGGTCTCTAAAGACATCAGTTCTAGAAGAGGTATTTCTAAGATGGGGCCATCCTTGCTGCGATCTTTTTGCTACTCCCCAAAACAGCAAGTGTCAAGACTTCTTCACGCTCTTCCCGTTACCAGGCCATCCCACTAGAGACACTCTAGTCCACGATTGGCCCCGGGGACTTCTGTATGCTTTTCCCCCCTTTCCATTGATACCTCAACCAATTCAGAAAGCCATTGCATTGAGAGTGACTATGATCCTCATTGCCCCTTACTGGTCTCGACAGATATGGTTCCCCTTTCTTCATCGTTACCTTTTGGAGCAGCCTTGGCATCTGGACCCAGTACCAGATCTGATTACCCATCAGTCGGGTCAGCTGCACCAATCTCTGTCTTCCCTAAACCTCACAGCATGGTTTCTCCAATTCCTACCTTAGCCAGGCTTCCTCAATATCTCGCCGGTCCGAGATATATTGATAGCCTCTCATAAATCCTCTACCCGGAAGATTTATACTAGTAAATGGAAACGTTTTTCCCTTTGGGCATCATCGAAAAACATTGATCCTTTTACTGCATCTATCCAGTCCATTTTGGACTTCCTGGCGGAACTTTTTCATTTAGGATCTTCTGCGTCAACCATTAGAGTTCAGTTGGCTGCCATTTCAAATTTTCATGTGGGTGTTTCAGAATCCAGCATTATGGCTCACAAGCTCTGTAAGGCCTTCCTAAGAGGTATATTTCTCCTCAAACCTCCGATCAAAGACCCTCCACCTCAATGGGATTTAAACTTGGTTCTGGCGTCTTTAATTCTTCCCCCCTTCGAACCAGCGGCTTCATGTTCTCTAAAATTGCTTTCCTGGAAGACACTTTTTCTGGTAGCTATAACTTCAGCGAAAAGAGTATCAGAACTCCAAGCCCTCTGCAGTCGTCCTCCTTACCTAGTTTTTCACAAAGACAGAGTATCTCTCCGGACGAACCCAACCTTTTTACCAAAAATCTCTTCTCAAATTAACCTAAACCAGATTATTGATCTCCCCGTCTTTTTCCCTAACTATTCAAATAGATCAGAGCAAAAGCTGCATTTTTTGGATGTTCATCGCCAACTGAGATATTACTTAGACAGAACTAAACAACTCAGGAAATCTGATCAATTGTTTCTGTCATATGCAGAAGGAAGACTAAGCCTTCCAGTTACCAAAGTATCTCTGTCTAGATGGCTAACTTCTACAATTACTTTCATCTATGAGATTAGACATCAGAAATTACCCTCAAGACCTAGAGCTCACTCAACCAGGGCATTAGCTACATCCATTGCCTTTCAGGACAGGTTGCCAATAGACTCAATCTGTGCAGCAGCCACATGGGCTTCTCCTCATACATTCATTTCACATTACAAATTGGACATGGTTTCCAGAAGCCGTGCCAATTTTGGTTCCACTGTTCTGAAGAGTCTGTTCCGATAGGCCACCCGGGATAAGGTGCTAGGGACGCGGTCCCATCCAGCAAGAATGAAGGCGAGATTGACAACTTAACATTAAGAAGTTATGTACCTACCATAACGTTCCATGTTAGTTGTCTTCTTCTCGCCTTCTTTCTTGCGTCCCTCCCTCCTTCCCCCAAGCCTGGACAGACCGACCGGAATTCTTTGTGTTTCTTCTTCTGAAACTTGTTACTCCATTTTGGAGACTAGTATTGCTTGGTATAGCTACCAAACGAGATCTGAGTAGTTACCGCCTAGCATTGTGGGATATAGGGGAGCCTCGAGCCGGTGGAATTAGCTCTCGAGCTTTTAGTATTGCCGAGTCGGAACCGAGGATCGGCTCCGAACCCATCCAGCAAGAAAGAAGGCTGGAAGAAGACAACTAACATGGAACGTTATGGTAGGTACATAACTGCTTATTTTATGGCAGTTTATCATGGTTAAAGTGTATGGAGCTAATTTTAACACTGGATCTGATGTTGTCCTTTTCATTCATTCCTCAATGGATGGGTATCGGATACGATCTTGGATATGATCCACCAGCTTTTTTTCCAGACTCTGGATCAGACTCTTGAGCTACTCCCTTATGCATAAAACCCCTTGCCATTACTTTACCTCAGATCTCATTTGACGCTCAAATGGTTGGACATGGTTCATGGTCTCTTGAGCTGTGTGATATATTTTCTTGCATTTTTTTTTGGTGAATAAAGATTAGAATTTTCTTTTCCCCTACTATTTCTCTTACCTATTTACTATATTCCTCCCTTTACCCTCTGTGTAGAGTTTTCTTCCCTCTTTTTTGGCTAACTTTCCGTTACCATTGCTGGTAACTTTTCCTCTTCTGTACCCTTTTTCTACAGATAGCATTATTGTTACCATTGTTGGTAATCTCTTTTTCTTTCTGCTTTAGTTGTAAAATAAAAAAAATTCTCTTTCCTGTCTGATCTTTGCTTCTCCACTTCCTTATCATGGCAGAGAAGCCAACCGGTTATAAAAAATGCACTTCCTGTTGGCAGAAGATACCCAATTCTGATACCCACAGGGAGCATGTTTACTGTTTAGGTCCAAGCCACCTGGATTCCCCTTGTAAGATCAGTGTGGGGTTCAATACTAGGGCTATTAGCGGCAGAGCCTTCTCTCTGCTTCAGCTACTCCATCCCCTGCTTTGGGACTGGGGCAGAAACCCCCTCAAAATTTCAGAGATCTTCTTTGGAGCCTAAGGAGGATAAGAAATGCTCACCTACTAGGTCTCCTAACACTGCTCTGACTTCAGAGCCACTGACAAAAATTCCTAAACATTCAGATCCCACTTCCTCGGATGAGATGCCATCTACAACTAAGTCACCTTGACCCTGGAGGCCTGGGTTCTCCCCAGAGCTGATCTCACCCCAGCTTTGATCACCTTTCCTGCAAGAAACTCCTTGGAGGTTGCCTTACTCTCCTTCTACTTCATCATACCTCAGGTCCTCCCATAGTCTTTCTGAAGCTGATGTGGATAGGATGATGAGGAAATTTCTCAGGGTCCAGATTCAGTTGGGGGTTTTACTGTCTCCATCTCCCATCAGATCCATAAGCCTTCAATCAGGTCCCCATCCCACTATTTCTCCTTCTCTGATTCGACCAATGATTTTGGAGTCATTGGATTTGACAGCCCAGAGATCTGAATGTTGGATCTAAAGACAGCTTAATCTTTGACTCCGAATGTATCCTTGATTTGTTCAGCTCCAGACCCACGTGTACAGGATGAGTCTCAGAGCTAAAGCATTGGGATTGGGTCAGGGGAGTTTCAGAGCTGTTGCTTCCCCTTGGAGCTTCGATGTTGGATAGCTCAGGTCCAACTCCTCCCTCAGAGCAGAGGCCTGGGCAGTCGGGGTTCAATGGCACTGGGAGTTTTGGCTGCAGTGGGGTTGGCCTCAATTTCTCCTGGTCCCTCTGACTTTGAGGTCATGGAAAAGGGTATTTTCTCATCCAAGAACACTCTTGACTCTTATTTCTTTGAATCCTATCCCTATTCCCCTTTCAAATCTAGTTTCTGATCCTCACCTATATATTCCATAGGGACAGCCAGACCATATAAGCTTCCAGGCAGTTCCAGTCCAGGATCTTCTCATCTTTTCCGATACCTGTCCAGACCATCCCACTGAGGAGGTTCCCCAGAAGAGGCTGTTTAAAAGGAGACACTTGGATTCCTCTCAGGAAACCGTTACCATAGACACTGATTTTGGTGAAGGGGAAGGGTCCCTCAGGTCACCACCGGAAGATATGTCCTTCAGAGACATTCTTGAAATCCTCTGCCATAAAAGTGGTTGGTCCTCCAAACCCCTTTCCAAGGAGGAGTCGGTGTTCTTCAAAGCTTTCGGGTCCAGCACATCTATATCCTGGGTTACCCCCCCCCCCCCGGTGGATGACTTAATAGACCTAGTTTCCTGCCGGACTTGGAAGGAGCCAGATATTGCAGTACCTTTTCCTTGTTGCCCAGACAGGATACTAGCTCCACCTAAGGACAGACCCTTCTGGAGTAAGGGTATTTCAGTAAAGGCCATGGTTGTTGCAGAAGCCACCAAAAAATGAGAAAAAAGGAGCTAGCTGAACAGGGCTCCTCAGTCCATTCCCCTAATAGAGAGTCTAGGGCTGTGGACAGATTTGGACAGGGCTTTTATGCATCAGTGACCTTTACTTTATGGTCGCGTAATTATTTGGCACACTTTACTAGATTATAGAGCGAGGTGATTAAGGAACTCTTTAATTCTACCCCTGGGTCCATGTCAGCAGAAGAACAATAGTCTTCTTGTATCAGTGTTTGATGGATCTTCCTTGTTTGGGCCCACTGTTAAGGACACACTCTGCCAAAGTGAACAGGATTGAAAGACCTTATCTGCTGTGGGAATCCATTTTTCTTCCCCACAAATATCCTTCTCCAGAAATCAACATGGTTGGAAAAAGATGTGGTTCTGAAAATCCCAAGGTCCTTTCCAGGATTCATGAGGGAAAATCTCCCCAGAGGCAGAAAGGGAAATAGTAATGGAAGATACCTCCCATGAGGTGGAGGGTGTCTGCAAAATCAAAGGTTCCCAGATTCCTTTTTAAATAGGCCCTTTCAGTGCTTCTAAGGGGTTGCCCAACTACTCTGCTCTGGAAGCAGTTGGGAGGACACTTGTCTATGCACCCAGATGCCGGGGTAGCCATCATAAAAGATTTTTGGATGCAAAGGATCATATCCAGAGATTATTTCATTCCCTTTTCACAAACACCACCAAACCAACAAAATCTCTCCCTGCTAATCAGAGAGAGTTAGCAGCTCTAGAGATTTAAAAGCTGCTGAACAAAGGAGTCATCCAAGATGTCCCACCAGACCAAACAGGATCCAGAATTTACTCAAGGTTCTTTTTAGTGCCAAAGAAAATGGGACTTAAGACCAATTCTATATCTCAGTCAACTGGATCACTTTATAAAGAACTCCAAGTTCTAGATGGTCATGGCACAGTCCAGTCTTCCTCTTCTGTGGAAGAATGATTGAATGTGCTTCATAGACCTCCAGGCTGCATACTATCACATTGAAATGAACAGACACTCTCAGGGGTTCTTGAGCTTTCAGCTGGGGGCCAGGCATTACAAGTTCAGAGCTCTGCCCTTTGGTCTCACCACAGCCCCTAGGGTGTTCACCAAATGTAAGGCAGTGGTAGTAGCTCATTTCAGACTGCATGTATTCAGTGTTTACTTATTTGGATGACTGGCTCCTTACCATTCTAACCAGGCATCTGTTAGAGGAAACCAGAGATTACTTATTCCATCTGTATCAGTACCTGGGGATCACAGTCAGTCTTCAAAAGTCTCATCTTCAACCAGTTGAAGCCTTGGACTTCATAGGAGCTTGCCTAGACAGTATCAATCAGTTAGTTTTTCTACTGCAAAATTGGATTCATACTTTTGAGAATTCATGTCAGTCAGATCTTATCACAAAAACTAGTACTCCAGGCCTTAGGTTCAATGGCTGCAGCAGTTACTCTACTACCTACTGCTTGTTTTCACCTGACAATTCTCCAGTGGACCTAGGTGGTACAATGGTTGATTCTTTGACACCCACTGAATCATCTGGTAAACTTTTCCCAGGTTTGCAGAAATTCCCTGCTTTGGTGTGTCCAATCCAGTGATGTTTGTCAAGAATGTCTGTTTATCCTTCCTCCCCTTTAAAGGTCACACTGACTGCGGATGCCTCCTAATCGGGGAGGGGGGGGGCATTGCTTGGGACAGACTGTTCAAAGCATGTGGTCCCCCAGAAGAGACCTATCTGCATATAAATGTCTTAGAGATGAGAGCGGTCCTTTTATAGTGTTGCAGGCCTTTCAGAACTCTCTTCCTCTAGGGACAATTGCATTCCAAATGGACAATATGTCAGTGGTATGGTACATCAGCAAATAGGGGGATCCAGGTCCTACCCTCTTTGCCAAGAAGCAGTAAGAGTCTGGAAATGGGTGATCTCTTCCAATTGCTTTATTGTAGCAATGCACATGCTGGGGAAGTCCAGTGTTCTAGCAGACAAGCTCAGCAGAACTATTCTGATACCTCACGAGTGGTCTCTAAACCAGAAAATGCCGGAAAGTGTCTTTCAAAGATGGGGTCAACCTTGCAGCAATCCCTTTGCCTCACCTCTCAACAAGTGCAGCAGGTTCTTTGCCCTAACCCCCCTCAGGGGGAGTCACCAAGAGATGCTGTAGTCCATGTTTGGCCCTCTGGTCTCTTGTATGCTTACCCTTCTCTACCTCAGTTCCCAAATTTCTTCAGAAAGCACTAGGTTGAAGAGCAAGGTTATCCTCATTGACCCTTTCTGGCCTCAGAAAATTTGGTTTCCTTTCCTGTGGTCTCACCTTCTATGTCCTTGGACACTGGACCCCAGTCCAGATCTATTATCTCCTACCTTGGAAAGGTTCACTCGGATATTTTAGGCCTCAAGTTGAACGCATGGTTTCTCCAGTTCTGATGATGCATAGACAGTCCAGTCTTTCTTCCCCAATTCGCCAAGTATTAATATCTTCTCAAAAGCCTACAACCAGGAAACTATACAAGAGTAAATGGAAAAAAAATTCTCCTTCTGAGTACAGCAGAGACAATTAGATGCCTTTACTTTCCATCACTGCTATTTTGGATTTCCTGGCTTCTATTTTTCAAGGAGTTACTTTATGTACTAATCCATCTTTCCTGCCAAATATTGCTTCCAAAATGAACATTAGTCAGGTAATAAATTTATCATGTTTCTTTCCTAAATATTCCAATAAAAGAAAATAGATGCTTCACTTGTTAGATGTACATAGGCAACTTCATTTTTATCTCCACAGAATATAGTTTTTTTCAGAAATCTGATCAACTCGTTTCCTTTGCTCATAACAAATAGGGAAAACCTGTTTCTAAAGTCATCCTAGCTAAATGGATCTCATATTGTATTTTTTTATATTTATTCTTTAAAAGGTCTACCTTTGGCAAGGTGCCTAAAAGCTCACTCCACTAAGTCTATTCCCACATCTGTCGCCTTCTGGGCCAGAGCTTCCACTGATGACATTTGTGCTGCAGCCACTTGACCCAATGCTCACAAATTTATCACTCATTACAAGTTGGATATCATCTCCAGAAACAGGACTGCCATTGATTCTGTGGTACTCAGGAATATCCTTCCTTGAGGGCCACCCAGGGGTATTGTAGATGGGGAGTCGGGACTCTGTCTCAATCCATTAAGGAATGAATAAATGAAAATGACATCAGGTATAAAAGTTATGTACTCACCATAACTATGAATTTGTGTTGTCCATTTTTATTCTTCCTCAACTCCCCCCATCCCCCTGTCCATCTCTTTGGGAGTGACCTGATAAAGTTTCTGTTTGGAACCATTGTTCCAGTTTGAGCCCCTATGCTCTTTTTTTCTCTTGCTATGTACCTTATTACCTGGGTAAATTATAGTGACAGCAAATGTGATCTGAGGTAAAGTAGTGGCAAGGTGCATTATGGGTAAGGGAGGAGCTTAAGAGTCCAGTCCAGAGTCTGGAAGAAAAGCGGCAGAGTCGGATCCGATACCCATCTGTTGAGGAAGAATGAAAATGGACAACACAGATTCATAGTTATGGTGTGTACATGATTTTTATTTTGGCACATTGGTTGCTTTGGTGATTGACCTGTCTACTGGAAATTCTTTAACTTCTGCCATTTACAAAATAATTCTGAACACATTTCAAACTGTTTTCGTTGTTTTTTTTTTTGTGATAACAGGACAGTCTGCTGGAGTTTAGTTATGTGGGGGCATAGTTATTACTAGAATCTTTAAGTGCTTATTGTGATACATTGTCCAGTACTGTCAGTTTATTATTCTGGTTAGTGTCCTCTCCCCTGACTTGATGCCTCCTAACTTTGGTATCCCCTCCTCAATCAAATCCAGTTGCACCTAGAGTTAGTGATTCTGTCGGGACCACTGTTTGGCACACAGACTACTTAGTTTTTGCCCTGTCTACTTCTAGTGTAGCTTTGCTGGTCACTTTGGAATGTGGTTTAGACACATCCTCCGGGGCTGTTTCAGTACCTGTTGCAGGTATGGAATAACCAAACACTTTATTTGCTGGAGTAGTCTGGGATAAGAGGCCTCTTGTCTGACATAATACTGTCTCCCCAGATATTTTATCTAGTAGTGAAGTTCACAAGAAAAAGAAACAGAAGCTTCATCATACAGCTGATAATCAGATTATAGCTGTTTCTAATGCTGATGTGGTTTCCTTTGCTAAGAGTGTGTTCTGTACACAACTAATTCTGATTGTTTTGTTCCCATACAATGCTCTAGTGCTAGTTTGACTAGAGACTTTTCTTTTGTTTCAGAAAATGATGGGGAATGACATGGACAGTGGCGATTTCCTAGTTGACTGAGTCCAGTCATTCTCATTCTTTGGAAGGTGTATGTGAGCTTAAGTCCAAACAAGCGTTCACTTTTCCTCAGATTGTTGCTAGATTTAGCAATGTTTTTGCTTGGGATCAGTCAGGAGCTACCCCAGAGTTATGCAGGGTATATTAATTTATAGAGGATAAGATGCCCAATTCTGTGGATATCTTCCTGCTCTTCCCAGCTTTGGAAGATGTTTCTAAAGTTGCCTGTAGTACACAAGTCATTAAAAAGGCTCAGACAAAATAATAGGGTCTTCTCGGACATGACAGGTCTCTTTTCTCATTTGACTGGTGACCCAGCTGCAGTCTCCCCATCTGCTTGCTTAAATACACAATTCTTGGCTTCATCTAATCCAACACCCTCTGATAAAGGGGGAAAATTGTTAGAGTTTCAGGGAAAAAGGATGTCTCTTAATAGTAATCTAGTCCTTAGAATGTTAAATTATCAAGGCTATATGTGGAAATTTATTTTACAGTGTGCGTACAGTTTGGATAATTTGGCTTCATCCTTAGCTGCAGAGTAAAAGTCTTATATGAATGAAATTGTTTCTATTTTGACTCAGCCTGGCTGCAAGAAGTCTCAATTCAGAGACAGGTGTGCTTGAATGTGCAGATCATACCTTGAACTGTCCAGATTTTCGCAGAATGTCCAGATTTTTTTACTCATGTTTTTGGTCTATTCCTCATAAAATTTGTGTTTTTTCTAGCAAATCACTGAGATGATCTAAGGATGGAGGTCACTAAAATAATGACATACATTTGAGTTTCAGAATTCAAATCCATCAGAAAATGTATGTTAAAACAAACTCTGTTACTCTAGCAACTTTCTAAATTTATAAGAGCAATATTTAAAATCTGTCCCATTTTTGGGCTTTTACCCCCCCCCCCCCATTTTGTCAGGCTTTGTCCAGATTTCTTGCACTAAGAGGTTGAGAGATATGGTGCAGATACAGTTTCAAGAAATGCTGCTTCTTCTGTTGTAATAAGACAATATGCTTGGTTACATAATCAGAACTTCTCTGATGATTTAAAATCCGAAACTGTGACTGTATGTTTGAGTTCTGAACTGGTGTTTGTGCCCTCTGTTACACAGATTCTCAAACCGTGGGATGACAGAAGCAAATTAATGCACGGGGTATCTAAGATGCTTCATGCATCCAAACTCTCCCTAAACAAGGTGATCTCATGTTGTCCTTTTCATTCTTCTTCAATGTATGGGTTTGGATCCGACTCAACCACATATTCCAGACTTCAGATCCAGCTCTTGAACTCCTCCTTCTACCCTAAAGCCCTATTCCATCTCCATTGACTCAGATCTCGGTGGCTGCAATCACGAACCAAGGCAGGTTCCACTCTCAAGTTGTAATACAGATATTTGGTGAGTTATTCTACTTTATAAGCTTTTTTCCTTAAAATTCTATTTAGCTAGTTTACTATTCTCCTTCTTAGTTTTTGCTGGTCATTAGGATTTTCTTTTTTTTGCCTTTACTATTGTTATAGTAATTCTATTTTACCATTGTTGGTATTTCTGATCGCCTTTTTCTCTGTAGGGTATTTTTCAGGTTACCATCATTGGTATTCAACCTTCCCTTCTTCCTTATTTCTTTGCCTTATAAAAAAAAAAAAAAAAAACAAAAACAAAAAAAAAACAAACAAAAAAAACGTTATTAGTAGTTTACCTTTTGAGCATTTGTCCTTTTCTTCTACTTGTTTTCTTTAGCAATGTCAGACAAAGCAACAGGCTTTAAAAAATGCACTTTGTGTGGGCATAAAATCCCAAACTTAGATGCCCACAGGAGTGCATCGTCTTGCAAGATCTGCTCTACTTTTAATCCAAGAGCTCTGGCAGACAGACGCAATAAGGTTATTTGAAGGGGTCTTCTTCCTTCTTCATCTTCTTTAGGGGCTCAAACCCTCTCAGAGACTAATAAGTCTGTTCCTCTGGAAAAGACCCCCCCCCCAAAGTCCCCCAGGTCTTCATCTTTGCCTCCCTCCTAAATTTGAAAAATTAAGATGACTCAACAATCAGATATGCAAACTTTGGATCCTAGGGCTTCAGGCCCATCTGTTATAACTGTAAGTCTAACAGTACCTCCCTTGGTTCCTAGGTCATCGGATCCAAAGCTGGGTACTACTTATAGGAGTACCACTCCAGAGTTTACCATCAAATCAATTTCACCCACCCTGCCTTCTCAATTGCTTCAGACTCCAAAGAAGCATTCAAGGCTCCAATACACTACTTGCTCTAGGTCCTCCAGAAGCTAGTTGGAAGCAGATGTGGATAGGATGATGAGAAAGTTTCTCAGAGCTCAGGTCCTGATGGGGGTCTTACCAGCTCTGTCCCTCTTCAGATCCGTGAGTATGCCTGCCACTTCAAAGACCATCTCATTGCCTTCTCTAATCTGTCCATTGTTTTCAGAGTTCCAGCATCCAAAATCCCTGAGAGGTCTGGTGTCAGATCCGAGGAAGGCATATTCCTCCACTCTGACTATTTTCCTGACTGGTTCTGCTCTGATACCTCTAGATTAGAATAGATATTGGAGTCAAAGTGTTGGTGTCGGATCCAAGGGGATAGGTTCAGCTCTGTTTTTGTCAGATCTGTCCTTTTGCCTTGGAGCTTCGGCCTGGACAGCTCAAATCCAATTCTGCCCCCGAGGCATGGATCCAAGAGTGACCCAGATTTACCTTCATTGGGAGTTTCAGCTCCAGGAAGGCAGGTTGAAGCTTCTGTGCATCCATCAGCTTTCAAGGTGGTGGAAAGGGCTTTTTCCTCTCCAAAGAGAGAACCGGCTTTCTCATATTTCAGATACTACCCCTTTTTTCTCTTTGGATCCGAGCTCTGAGTCAGTCCTGCCTATTCCACAGGGACAGCCAGTTCCAACAAGTCTTCATTCAGTTCCAGTGGAGGAACTTCCCTTCTCTTCTGACACCTCAACTGAACATCACACGGAGGAGGTGCACTGGAATAGAATTTGCAAAAGGAGACACATTGACTCCCCCATGGAGTCTGTCACAGAGAATACCTATTTTGATGGAGAGGGGTCCCCCAAGTCACCATCAGATGACATCTCCTTTGGAGATATTTTAGAGATCTTGAAACAAAAAGTTGGTTGGTCTCCCCAAAATCCCTCACCAGAAGAGTTGGTATTTTTGAAGGCTTTTTGTCCTGGCCTGTCTACGTCTTGGCCCCACCTGGCAGACAAACCTATTGATTTGGTTTCCTGTTGGGCATAGAAGGAGTCAGATACTGTTAAGCCCATTCCCAAACAACCCAACAAATTTTTGGCCCCACAAACAGACAGACCCCACTGGAGCAAAGGAGTCCAGTCAATGCTATGGTGGTGGCAGCAGCCACTAGGAAAGAGCTAGCAGAGCAGAGCTCTTCTGTCCATCCACCAAACAGGGAGTCTAGAGCATTGGACAGATTTGGAAAGCAATCTTTGCCTCAGAGACCTTTGCTTTGAGGTCACTAAATTATCTGGCACACTTCACTAACCTTCGGAGAGATTTGACCAAAGAACTTTCAAATACTCTGTCAGAGTCTATGTCTGCTGAGAACTTCAAAAGAACATCCTCGCAACTGACCACTCTATTACCTATCTCAAATGCTTTGATCTCTCACAAAGCTGAAGGTACTTCGCAAGCAGCCAGTTCAGGCATTACCATAAGAAGACATGCCTGGATTAAGCTATGCGACTTTGTGAAGCCTTTTAAACTGTCATGTTATGTTGTTCCATCTCGCTTTCATTCTTGCTTGTTGTGTTTGGAACTGAGCATCGGTTCTGACTCGGCCTATTACTAAACCCAAGAGCTTCCACTAGCTTGAGGCTATACCCTATCTCATTATACTTAGGAAAGATAACCCAGATCTCGTTTGCCACTAAACTAGCTCAGGTGCTTCTCACTAGGCTCAGGCTAAGTGAAAATAATTTTTCATTATTACTCTTTCAGTAATAATTTTTGGATAAATATTGATCTGATATTGTTAATCCTCATTCATTCCTTACGCATGGGTATCGATTCCGACCTCGGAACCGAACCGGCAATTTTCAAAGCTCGCATCAGCTACAAACACTCGAGCTAAACGCTTACCCATAATCCCCCTCTCCCTGTTACCTTAGATTTTGTTTGCTGCGTTGCCATTCGGTCGTGTCAAGCTGCTTCTCTTGAGCTAAGTATAGATGTTAAGTTGTCAATCTCGCCTTCATTCTTGCTTGATGGGTTCGGAGCCAATCCTCGGCTCCGACTCGGCACTTGCTTTAGCTCGAGAACTCCTTTTACCAGCTCGAGGCAGCCCCATATCCCATGATGCAAGGCGGTAAGTACCCAGATCTCGTTTGCCGCTTCGCTTAGGAGGTCTTCTTTTTACCAGCTCCTGGTAAGTTGTTCACATTTGTGATATTTAAGCCCCTTTTTAGTCTAAAACTCCTTTATTGATAGTTTAAGTTTATTTTTCTACCCTTTCTGACAGAAATTCCCTGTCTCCTTTAATTTTTTGTTAGTCAATTTTTTCCCTATCCCATCCCCCCCCTGTTAGGGTGTGTGTGTTGGTTTTTTATAGAATACCTCTTGGTATTTTGTTTAAGTTAATTTTGACTGGTGTGTGTGTATGTTGTGTTTTTCGGCACCATGTCAAAGGAGAGGGTCTCAGGTTTTAAGAAGTGTGACTCGTGCTGTCAGAAGATGTCTCTGACAGACGGTCACACTTCTTGCCTGTATTGTCTGGGCCCTCTTCACCTGCAGGACTCCTGTGCTATTTGTCACTCCTTCAGCCAGAGAGTCCTGCAGGAGAGATAATAAGTTGATTCTTAGGGGCCTTCTTGCCGGAGGGCTCTCCGGCTAAGTCGGCTCCACCAAAATCAACAAAACCTGCCAAGGCCCAGGCTTCTGTATCTAAGCCTGCGGCCTCGGCTCCGACTCGTGCTGAGTCGAGATCGGCTCGGCTGGAGCCGATTCTGGCTTGAAAGCTTTCGGCACCGATGGCTATCGGTGCCGAATCTGTATTCCCGCCGATGTCGGCTCCGATCGGTTCCGACACCCATGTGGCACAGGCATCGGTGTCGGCTCGATCGGCTCCGACACCGTTACTTTGGTGGCTGTATCGGCTCCGGCTGGAGCCGATACATCGAACTTCCTGTCGGCTCCGAAGTCGGCTCCGGCGGGATCTATAGTATCGGCTCCGATGGCTCATTCCAGGAAGAGGTCGAGGTCTCCTTCCTTGGAGCCGATACTTTCGGCTCCGGCTTCACCTCTTCTATCGGAACGGAGCCATCGGAGCCGATCTTCAAGGTCATCCAGGTTGTCAGATCATGACCTAGAGAGAGTGGTCAGTAGATTACTCAAGTCACAGGTACTGGCCCAAATGTTACACAGTCCGTCTCAGCAGACGACTGTTGGTCCACACCCCGTTACAGTTCCTCCTTCAACTCTACCCCAGAGTTTGGAGTTGGAGTCTTCGGGCATGGTTACTGCTACGGCTGGAGGACGGATACGCCCTTCTGTTCCTTCAGCCTCTACTCTTATCTCCTCTTCGAGACCTTCCTTAGAGGGATTCGGTGGTCGGGCTTCCATGGTCTCCTCCGAGGGGGTGAGTGGCATCGGACCCTTGTCCGAACCCGCTCTTCCCCTTGGAGCCTCGGCCTTGGTGAGCTCGGCTCCGACATCTGCCTCGGAGACTTCCCTTTCAGTGGTCCCTGGGGTTCCTAGCTCTTGGAGCGGGTTCTCTCGGACCTGTCTGGGAGGGAGCATTCGAGGTGATGAAGAGTGTACTGGCCACTGGTATCAGTCAGCAGTCTGTTCCCGTAGCTCCTCCCTCTATAGTACCTGTTGACATCTCTGCCACTTCTCTTGCTACAGGACCCAGAGATCTTCCGCCTCAGGTTTCCCCATTGGGAATTTCCCCGTCTTCCGAGGATTCTCCTGATGTTTCGGGAGATCCTCCTAGGAAGAGGACTTGTAAGAGGAAGCATGTAGACTCCCGAGTCTGTCACTTGGATACTGACTTTGATGAGTCAGAGGGATCCCCTAGATCCCCTCTGAGGATGTCTCCTTCTCAGACATCCTAGAACTTCTGAAACAGAGGGAAACTGGCCCACCAACAATCCCTCTGAGGATGAGTCAGTATACCTAGAGGCGTTTGGATCTCGGCCCTCCACCTCCTGGGTGTCTCCGCCTTCGACCCCTTATGCAGGTTATTGCACGAAGGCGTGGGCAGCTCCTGACTCTGTAGAGCCAGTCCCTAGGAGGCCTTCTAAATTTATCACTGCCCGAGTGACAAACAATTCCTTACCAAGGGTGTCCCGCTGATGCCATGGTGGTGGCTGCGGCCACCAAAAGGAACTTGCAGATCCTTCCGTGCCCGTCCATCCTCCTAATAAGGACTCTAGGACCATGGATAGGTGCGGTGGCGGATGTTTTCCTCAGCGACCTTTGCTATGCGTTCGCTGAATTACCTATGTCACTTCACCAGACTCCAAAGGGATATCCTGAAGGAGCTGGGAGAAGTAGTTCAGGATCCTACAGCTGCAGGAGCTCAAGATAAGATTGCTTCGCAGCTAGGAACCCTCAATTCCGTTGTTAACTCCTCCATGCGGCTAATATCTTATGCTGCGGATGGAAGAGTAGAGCCGCAGGCACAGGTGTGGCTCTTAGACGCCAAGCCTGGATGCGGCTATGTGATTTTGCGGATCCCTTTAAGGTGTCCTTCACAAATTCTCCCTTTGATGGGTCAGCTTTGTTTGGCCCTCAGGTGAAGGAAACCTTGACCAGGTGCGAGCAGGACGGCAAGACTCTTTCTGCTGTTGGAGTCCGTTTTTCCACCCCTTCTAGGCCTTATCCCAAAGGACAGAAGGGCGGGAAGATGTGGTTCCGTAAATCCCAAGGAGTCATGCCGGATTCACGTGGTCAGTTTACCCCTAGAGGCAGAGGGGGTAACAATAACAGACGCCGCTCTAGAGGCAGAGGGGTCCGAAGAACCAGGGAAACAGGGAGCCTCTCTCTGACAAGCCCTTTCAGCATCCCTGAGGTGTTGCCCGGCTGTCCCTCCTTGGAGGCAGTCGGGAAGATTATCACTGTACCCAGAAGCCTGGCATTCCCTCACTCAAGACAGATGGGTACAGTCGATCATATCCAAGGGTTACATAATTCCTTTCGAGGAAAGTCCTTTCCCCTCAAATTCCCTTCCAGATGTACCACCCGGTCTAAGGGACATTGCAGAGTTAGAAATCAAAACTACTGCAAAAAGAGCCATTCAGCCAGTTACAATAGACCATTCAGAGCCGGAATCTACTCAAGGTTCTTTTTGGTCCCCAAAAGACGGGAGACTGGAGACCAATATTGGATCTCAGCAGACTCAACAAGTCTGTCAAGAAGACAAGATTCGAATGGTCACTCTTCAGTCAATTCTGCCCTTCTTACAGAAGGACAACTGGATGTGCTCAATAGATCTTCAGGATGCGTACTATCACATCAAAATTCACAGACGCTCCAGGAGATTTCTCCGCTTCGGCTGGGGTCCAGTCACTTCCAGTTCAGAGCCCTGCCCTTTGGTCTCACTACAGCCCCCAGAGTGTTCACCAAATGCATGGCAGTAGTTACGGCTCACCTGAGACGTCAAGGATTCCAGGTGTTTCCGTATCTCGACGACTGGCTCCTGTCAGCCACCACCAGGCATCAGCTTATACAAGCCAGGGATTACACAATAGGCCTTTGTTCTCATTTGGGCATCTCAATCAACTTTGAAAAGTCATCCTTATCGCCCTGCCAGTCTATTACCTTCATAGGCAAACTTAAACACTGTTCGGATGTCAGCTACCCTTACAGAACAAAGAGTTTCAGACATTCAGACTCATGTCAGGATCATTCTGGCCAGCAAGAAAATACAGGCCAGAATGGTTCTGAAGGTATTAGGTCTCATGGCTGCGGCCATTACACTTCTTCCCTGGCTCGATTCTACATGCGCCTTCTTCAGTGGATGCTGTTCACACAGTGGTCATACCAGCAACTTCCAATGCGTCACCAGATTCTGGTGACACAAACATGCAAAGAACATCTTGCTTGGTGGATCACATCGTCTCAGGTTCACCAAGGCAGGTGTTTTGTACCTCCGTCCCGATAGCCACTGTCACCACGGATGCCTCCCTGATCGGGTGGGGGTCATTATCAGGGCAGGATGGTTCATGGGCGTGGCAACCGTTCGAGTACCATCTGCACATAAATGTCCTGGAGATGAGAGCAGTGCTTTTAACGTTGCAAGCCCTCAACGACTTTCTTCCCGTAGGGACAATTGCAGTCCACACAGACAACATGTCTGTAGTTTGGTATATCAACAAACAGGGCGGAACCAAGTCCTACCCCTTGTGTCGAAGCGCTCAGACTTTGGCAATGGGCGATCTCCTCTCATTGGTTTCTGGTAGCAACGCATATCCCTGGGAAAACCAACATTATAGCGGACAGATTGAGCAGAGCTATCCTCATGCCTCACGAGTGGTCTCTCAAGCAATCTATAGTGGAAGAGATTTTTCTGGAATGGGGTCGTCCATGTTGCGATCTTTTTGCTACTCCCCAAAACAGCAAATGTCCAGACTTCTTCAGCCTCTTCCCTCTATCAGGCCATCCCCCCAGAGACGCTCTGACCCAGGATTGGCCCCAGGGACTTCTTTATGCCTTCCCTCCATTTCCTCTGATCCCTCAGGTGATCCAGAAAGCTACCGTTTGAGAGCCAAATTGATTCTCATTGCCCTTACTGGCCTCGACAAGTTTGGTTCCCGTTCCTCCATCATCACCTTTTGGTGCAGCCGTGGCATCTGGACCCAGTGCCAGATCTACTGATTCACCAATCCGGTCAGCTGCACCGGTCAATCCCTCTCTCAACCTCACAGCATGGTTGCTCCACTTCCTTCCTTAGCCAGGCTTCCTTTGATCTCTAACCCTGTTAGAGACATCATAGTAGCTTCACTAAAATCCTCTACCAGGAGGATTTACACAAGCAAATGGAACGTTTCTCTTATTGGGCTAAGGCCCAAAATATTGATCCTTTTACTGCCCCTGTTCAGGCAGTTCTGGACTTCTTAGCAGAGATTTTTCATGCAGGCTCCTCTTCTTCCACAGTCAGAGTTCAATTGGCTGCTATTTCTAATTTTCATGTCGGGATAGCAGATCATAATATTATGTCCCATAGGCTCTGCAGGGCCTTCTTGAAAGGAATTTTCCTACTAAAGCCTCCAATCAGGAATCCTCCTCCTCAGTGGGATCTAAATTTAGTGCTGACATCCTTGATTCTTCCCCTTCGAGCCAGCTGTTTCTTGTTCCCTGAAATATCTTTCTTGGAAAACTTTATTCCTAGTGGCTATTACATCTGCCAGGAGGGTGTCTGAACTTCATGCTCTTTCGGTTCGACCCCCCTATTTGATTTTTCACAAAGACAGAGTATCTTTGAGAACTAATCCATCCTTTTTACCTAAAGTCGCTTCAAAGAACAATCTGAATCAATCCATTGATCTCCTGTATTTTTCCTAACTATTCAGATAGAGCTGAACAAAAGCTACATTATCTTGACGTCCACCGTCAACTTAGATATTATTTGGACAGAACAAAAAAAGTTAGAAAATCTGATCAACTTTTTGTTTCCTATGCGGATAATAAAAAAGGCCTTCCTGTTTCTAAAGTGACTTTGTCCAGATGGCTTTCTTCGGTCATCACTGAAATTTATCCGCTCAGGGGAAAACAGCTGTGCTCAAAACCTAAAGGACATTCAACTAGGAGTTTAGCTACTTCTACAGCTTTTCAAGCTAGACTTCCTTTGGACACTATTTGTGCGGCGGCCACTTGGGCCACTCCTCACACTTTTGTTTCCCATTACAAATTGGACTTGGCCTCCAGGGACAGAGCCAGTTTTGGCTCTACAGTCCTCAAGAGTTTGTTCCATTGAGCCACCCAGGATAGAGGTGCTAGGGACGCGGTCCCATCAAGCAAGAATGAAGGCGAGATTGACAACTTAACATTAAGTTATGTACCTACCATAACGTTCCATGTTAGTTGTCTTCTCTGCCTTCTTTCTTGCACCCTCCCTCCTTCCCCCTGGCCTGGACAGACCTTGTATAAGAAACTATTATACTAAAGACCATTCAGACCTGGTCCTTTTTCCATCTGTAAGTTTCTTCTTCCTTTGGGAAGTATTTTATGCTTGGTGTTATTGCCCTTTGTCAACAAACGAGATCTGGGTACTTACCGCCTTGCATCATGGGATATGGGGCTGCCTCAAGCTGGTAAAAGGAGTTCTCGAGCTAAAGCAAGTGCCGAGTCGGAGCCGAGGATCGGTTCCGAACCCATCAAGCAAGAAAGAAGGCGAGAGAAGACAACTAACATGGAACGTTATGGTAGGTACATAACTTCTTATTTTTTGTTGTCAGAATAGTCATTTATATAACTTTTTCTATCAGAAAAGTTTCTATTTCATTGTCTCTTACCCTATCGCACCTAACGACCATAATTTCTTGAGTTTTTATTCTCTTTTCTCTACACTTTTTACCGCAAGGTATTTCTCCCCTTACCATCGTTGCTAATCTTCCCTTTTTTTCATACCTTCGGGTATTCTTTTGTACCATTGCTGGTACCCTTTCTACTATCTCTTTTTTCTATCATGGCAGATAAGAAAGGTAATCTGGGTTTTAAAAGGTGTTCTGATTGTGGGCACAAATTACCTACATCTGATGCACACTCTTTGTGCGTTTATTGTTTGGGGGTGTCCCATTTATCTGTTGACCCGCCCTGTATTATCTGTGAAAAGTTTTCTAATAGAACCTTGTTAGAAAGGAAAAGCAAGTTGTTGTTGAAGGGACTTCTTAAATCTCCCTTTTCAAAGGCTATTTCTGGGTCAGAGGCCTCAACCCCTCCTAGAGCCCATAAGAAAATGTTGGATGTTCCCACTAAGGCCAAGTCTTTGCTTTCGTCCCCGGCTGGGGACTCCCGTCAACCAAAACCTAAAAAGGCTAAAGTTTCCACTCCATAGCTCACTCAATCAACCCCAGTGCTTTCGGTGCCTAGACTTTCTGCACCGAGACCTTTGGCTCCATTAGTGATCTCGGCTCCGTCTTCTCCTGCAGCGTTCACTATATCAGCACCAAGGGGCTCCTCGGTTCAGACTATTACTACTACTGTATCGGCACCGACCACTCAGTCGGCACAGACCTTGGCCACGTTGGCTGCGACATCTTACTCGGAACCGACGCCTCTACTGTTGGCTCCAATTTTGTCGGTTCCAGCTTCGGTACCAACAACCACTTTGACACCGATCCTTGTGTCGGTGCAGACCGTGACCTCAGCACCGATGACTTCTTCAGTGCAGACACCCATAGTCCAGTCTCTCTCAGCACTGTTGTTCTCGGTGCGGACTGGTGAGGTGGGCACTGAGTTTGCTTCTTCTGTGGACAGGCTTGTTTCTCCCTCAGTCTCCGTGAGGTCCACTAGAAGCCTTTCTGAACACGATGTGTTGCATCTTGTGGATCAAGTGCTCTTGGCCAGAGGTATCCCACCCCCCAGGACCTATCCTTCCTTGGGAGGTGATCACCCATCTCCAAAGACACCTTCTTATTCTCCTCCTTCATTGCCTTTGAAGTCCATGGATATAGCACAGTCTTCCCCCTCTGCGGTTCCCTTTATGGATCTCACTAAGGAACTGCAGTTGCCTTCATGGCATGAAAGTTTTGCTACGACCCAGGATGACAGTTGTGATAAGCATAATTTGCTGCTCCACAGCCATCCGGGGACTCTGAGTCGGCAGGCTGAGCCACTTAGGGGAGGGGGTGTCCCCTGTCCTGGACATTCACTCCTCTTCAGGTGGACCAGCCTTCCAACTGATGGAGAAGGCTTTCGCTGGACTGTCTATCCTCCCACCCTCCTCTGATACAAAGGATTATAACCAGAGGTTATCATATCCCCTTCGATATTTGTCCTGTCCCTTCAAAAAACCTTCCCGACGTTCCACCCAGTCAAAGGGAAGAAGCAGCACTAGAGATAGAAAAGCTGCTAAGAATGAGAGTCATCCCAATAGTCCATCCAGACCGGATAGGATCCAGATTCTACTCAAGACTGTTTTTGGTGCCAAAGAAAACCGGGGACCGGAGACCAATTTTGGATCTCAGTGTATTGAACAATTTGTGAGAGTACAAAAATTCCGGATGGTCACAATACAGTCTATCCTCCCGCTTTTGGAAAAAGATGATTGGATGTGCTTGATAGATCTTCAAGATGCATACTACCACATAAAACTGGACAGGCCATCAAGAAGATTTCTGCGCTTCCGTGCGGGAGCCAGTCACTGCCAGTTCAGAGTATTGCCCTTCGGACTCTCTACAGCTCCCAGAGTGTTCACAAAGTGCATGGCAGTCGTCACAGCTCACTTGCAACTTCAAGGATTTCAGGTATTTCCATACCTAGATGACTGGCTCATTTCCGCCCCCACCAGACATCTACTGGAAGAAGCCCTGGCATACTCTCTCCTTGCTGCACAAAGGCTAGGCATAACCATAAACTGGCAAAAATCCAATTTCACCCCATCTCAGTCGACAGAATTCATAGGGGTTATCTTGGACACAAAGAACTGCAGAGCTGCCATTCCAGAGCACAGAATTTTAAGGATAAAGCAATAACTGATTCCAATCCTTTTGAGGGAGAAATCTACAGCTCACCCTGTCCTACAGCTGTTGGGTTCCAAGGCGGCCTCCATCACCATTGTCCCTCTGGCCAGGTTTCATATGAGGCTTCTACAATGGCTACTGCTCACCCAATGGTATCCTTTTCAGCATCCTCTTTCAACCAAGATTTGAGTAACTCACAGGTGCAAGCAGGATTTAAATTAGTGGATGACACAATCTGTCACAATGGTCTCGCCCCTTCTCCTCCCAGCAACCCAAGGCCACAGTAACCATGGATGCCTCCCTGATGGGATAGGGGGGATATGTCGGGGACAGACAGTCCTAGGCACTTGGTCAGAACTGGAGGCCCATCTGCATATAAATGTTCTAGAGCTGAGGGCGGTGCTTCTGGCGTTGCAAGCATTCCATCCCCTGCTGCCATCTGGGACAATTGCGATTCAATCAGACAACATGGCGATGGTCTGGTACATCAACAAGCAAGGTAGAACCAGATCTTACCCCCTTTGTCAAGAGATCATGAGGATATGGCAATGGGCGATGGCTACCAACTGTTTTCTTCTAGCAACGCACATTCCCGGGAGTTCCAGCATGATAGCAGACAGACTCAGCAGGTGCATCCTACAACCTCATGAGTGATCCCTGAATCCCTTGATAGAGGCGGAGATCTTCCACCGCTGGGGCCATCCTCGCTGCGACCTCTTTGCATTCCTGACCAACTACAAATGCAGCAACTACTTCGCCCTGATTCCCCCTCCGGGACAGTCACCCAGGGATGCTCTAGTCTACGATTGGCCCTCGGGTCTTCTTTATGCATTCCCACCTTTTCCCCTCATTCCCCAGTTTCTGAAGAAAGCTCGTCTGTTGATGAGCAAGGTGATCCTTATAGCACCATATTGGCCCTGTCAGATTTGGTTCCCCTTCCTTTGGCCTCCCTTACTAGATCAACCGCGGATTCTCCATCCAACCCTGGAGTTGATCTCACATCCACAGAACCTGATTCATCCCAACTTGAACAGCCTGAAGCTCACAGCTTGGCTACTCCAATTCCCTTGATTTCCAGGCAGAATGATTTTTCTTTACCAGTACGTGACATCCTCATTGCTTCTCATAAGTCTTCCACTAGAATTACTTATCTAAGCAAGTGGAAAAGATTTACCTGTTGGCTGAAAGATAAACAAGTAGATCCCTTCTCAACACCAGTGTCAATAATACTAGACTATCTGGCCGACCTTTTCCAGTCGGGTCTATTGGCCTCTACCATTAGAGTTCATTTGGCTGCAATTTCTAATTTCCATGAGGGTGTCCAAGATTCCCCTTATGTCTCACAAATTGTGCAAGACCTTCATAAAAGGTGTGAATCATCTGAAGCCACCTTTTAGAGAACCTGTTCAACCATGGGATCTATCATTAGTTCTACAAGCTCTGACAATGCCACCCTTCGAACCAGCTTCTTCTTGCGACCTCAAGCATTTGTCATGGAAAACCTTGTTTGTGGTCGCCATTACTTCTGCCTGATGTATCTCTGAGCTTCAAGCTTTTTGTATCAAGAGTACATACTTGATTTTTCATAGAGATAGAGTGTCTTTGAGAACTAATCCTTCATTTATGCCAAAAGTGATATTTGAAATGTCTGTTAATCAAACCATTGAATTGCCAGTTTTCTTTCCCAATCATTCAAACAGAGGAGAGTATTGCCTACATACCCTGGCTATCCACAGGCAAATCCGTTTTTACTTAAACAGGACTAGGTCCTTTTGTAAATCTGACCAGTTATTTTTGGCCTTTTCTGGACCTCAGTTAGGATCTGCTGTTGCTAAGATCACATTAGCTAGATGGCTGAAGGACTGTGTGACCGTCATTTATACTCAACGTGATATCTCATTGTCTACTACCATGAAAGCTCATTCATCAAGGTCAGTGGTAACTTCTGCTGCCTTCCATGCCAGCGCTTCTTTACATGACATCTGTGCAGCTGCAACTTAGGCTACACCTCATACCTTCATCAATCTTTACAAATTGGATTTGGCCTCCAGGGGAAGAGCATCTTTTGGTTCTATGGTGCTCAGGAATGTCCTTCCATGAGAGCCTCCCAGGAATAGAGGTAGCTGGGGACTCTATCCCATGTGTAAGGAATGAACGAGGATTAACAATATCAGATAAAGAAGTATGTCTTACTATAATGTTCCATCTGTATTGTTGATCCTCGTTCAGTCATTACGACCCTCCCTCCTTCCCCCTCCTGTGGCTTCTAGTGGATCTCACCATCCGGTTCTCTTAAGTCATTTGACCAGTGGTAGCCTCTACCTTCTTTTGACTTGCAAACTCAATCTGAGGTAACAGGGAGAGGGGGATTGTGGGTAAGAGTTTAGCTCGAGAGTTTGTAGCTGACGCGAGCTTGGAAAATGGCCGGCTCGGTTCCGAGGTCGGAACCGATACCCATGCGTAATGACTGAACGAGGATCAACAATATAGATAAAACGTTATGGTAAGCCATAACTTCTTTTTCTTGTAGGTAGTTATAATGTTTTTGGTATCACCTTGTGGTGAATTTGCTAGATGTTATGTAGTTCTGTCTCGCCGTAATTCTTGCTGGATGGGTTAAGAGCTGAACCTTGGCTCTGACTCGGCCGATACTAAAGCTCAAGAGCTTTTACTGGCTCGAGGCTATCCCCTATCCCATGGTGCACCATGGCAATTCCCCAGATCTTGTTTGCCGCGAAAGCTTTGAGGTTGTCTTCTTTACTGGCTCATTGGCTAAGTGGAATTTTTTGATATTTTTGCCTATATTTCTTATTCTTTCTTAATTATAGTTTTACCTTTATTATCTAGAGTGATTGTTTGAGTGTTAGCATCCCCTGTCCCTTTCTTTAAGGATTGTATGGCCCATTTAAGTTAGAGGGCCATAGTTGCCCATTTAAATTAGAGGGCCTTCCTCTCTGTGTGCTAGTTTCTTCTTTCTTAAAAGAAAAATAATAATAATATCTCTTCATAGTTGTACTATTATTGTTGTATTTGTTTCTTTTTTCCTTTTCATTAAAAAATCAAAATGTCAAAGAATAAAGATAGAGAACACAGAGAACACCACCCTTCTGGCTTTAAAAAGTGTGATAAGTGTTCTCAGAAAATGTCATTGACTAACAGTCACATCAGTTGTGTGAATTGTCTTGGGGAGATCATTGGCAAGAGGCCCTGTACCTTTTGTCATGTGTTCAGCACCAGGGTTCTTAATGAACTTAAAAGGAAACTAAATGGTAGGGGTCTGATGCGAAGTTCCTTCCAAGAATAGCTGGAACAAGGTCAGACAGTCTCTAAAAATCAAAAAAGGAAATCTCCATTGGCTCCTGCTTCGGTACTGACAAAAAAATCAAAAGCAACGGAGCCAAAGAGTTTCTGCTTCTTCGGTCTCGGTGCTGTCTGTTTCATCGGCTCCAAGACAATCATCTTTGTCGAGACATTCGCCAGTCTTGGAACCAGTTTCACCAACATTAAAATCTCCTATTTTGGAAAGGAGGAGATCTCCATCTGTCTCCACCCATTCCTCCAGGACACTATCTGATGAGGATGTAGAGTGGGTGGTGAAGAAGTTGCTCTGTAACCCAGCCCTGGCAAAAAGTTTAGCTTCTCCGGACCCAAAGGTTTTGGATCCGTCCCATCCTCAGTCTACTGTTCTTCATTTCATAGTCTAATGTTTCGGGTCATATTGTGCTGGACCTCTTAGTTTCGAGAACTCTTCCTGCTTCCTCGGAACCGATAACTCTAACTTCATTGGCTCATTCTGGAGCCGAGGAGTCTGGGAGCTGACACTCTCCAGTTGACTCTGGAAGGGATAATCGCCCTGGTTTTTCTTCTGATCTGACACTCCCTCTCGGTGCTTTGGCTCACGTGAATTCGGCTCCCACTTCCGCTTCGGAGCCTGCTCTTCCGGTTCGGAGTCGACCTTCCGCTTCCTCGGAGTAGAGGTCTTCTTCGGAGCATGGTGGTGAGGCTTTCGAGGTGATAGAGAGAGGTTTGTCAAGTACTATAACCCTGCAATTGGACCCGATGTCCCTCCAGCAGCCAGTAGCAGCCTCTTCTCTCCCCTCTGTCCCTAAGCGTAAGGAACCAGAGCCCCAAGGAGCCCCCATAGGAGGTGTCCCCTCTTCCAAAACCTCCCCAGAATACCCCACTGGAGAGGTCCCTTGGAAGAAAGTTTGTAAGAGGAAGCATAGTGACTCACCTGAGTCTGCCACTTCTGACACTGATTTAGATGAGTCAGAAGGGTCCCCAATATCCCCCTCTGAGGATGTCTCTTTTGCGGATATCCTAGAAATCCTTAGACAGAGGGGTGATTGGAAGACCTCTAACCCTACTGAGGACAAATCAGTGTACCTTGAGGCTTTTGATTCCTGACCTTCCACCTCCAGGGTGACACTGCCATATGACCAACTGTTAAGGGTCATATCTCGGAAAGCTTGGACCTCTCAGGACACAGTGGAGCCTGTCCCAAGGAGGCCTAATAAATTTATTACTGCTCCAGAAGACAAAACCTTTCTAACTAAGGGAGTACTTCTGGATGCTATGGTGGTAGCAGCAGCCACAAAGGAGGAGTTATCTGAGACACCTTCAAATATCCATCCTCCTAATAAAGAGTCTAGGATGATGGATAAGTATGGAAAGCGTACTTTTTCTTCGGCGGCTTTTACCTTACGATCGCTGAACTACCTGTCCCATTTTACTAGGCTACAAAGGGATCTCCTAAAAGAGTTCGGAGATACCCTTAAGGGTTCAGTAGCTTCGGCGTCCACTGACAAGGTATTTTCGCAGCTTTTTACCCTTACCTCTATTGCTAACTCTTCCATGAAGCTGATTTCTTACATTCCTGGATGTGTCTATGCAATTTTACAGAGTCCTTCAAGTCTTCCTTTACCAACGTTCCCTAAGATGGTTCAACTCTTTTTGGACCTGAGGTAAAAGAGACTTTGACCAGGTGTGAGCAAGAAGGGAAAACCTTATATGCTGTGGGAGTCTGTTTTTCCCTTCCTTCCAGACCCTATCCCAATGGTCACACAGGAGGGAAAATGTGGTTCCGTAAATCCCAAAAAGGTTTCCCTCAAGCACTTGGTCAACCCTCCCCTAGAGGCAGAGTGGGAGGTTATAATGGAAGGCGCCACTCTTGCGGCAGAGGGGGTCTGCAACACCAGGGTGATAGAGATGCTTTCTCTGATCGGCCCTTTCATCGCCACTGAAGGGTTGCCCGACTGTCCATCTCTGGAGGCAGTCGGGGGTCGTCTTTCACTGTACCCAAGCGCCTGACTACAAATTTCTCAAGATTGATGGGTACAAAGTATAATTTCCAGAGGTTACCTCATTCCTTTTGTTTCCGAACCACCTACAAATCAGTCTTTAGCAGATGTACCACCCAATCAGATAGACCATGCAACATTTGAGGTTATCTCGTTGCTTCAAAAAAGAGTCATCCAAGAAGTCGCCACAGAGCAAATAGGATCCGGAATTTACTCACGATTCTTTTTAGTTCCAAAAAAGACCGGGGACTGGAGATCTATTCTAGATCTCAGCAAGCTGAACAAGTCTGTAAAAAAAATCGAAGTTCCGAATGATCACTCTGCAGTCAATTTTTCCGTTTATCAGAAAAGACAATTGGATGTGCTACATAGATCTTCAGGATGTGTACTACCATATCAAAATGGACAGGCACTCCAGAAGACACCTACGCTTTCCGCTGGGAGCCAGTCATTTTCAATTTCAAGCATTGCCCTTTGGCCTCACTACAGCCCCCCAGAGTGTTCACCAAATGTATGGCGGTGGTCATGGCTCACCTGAGATGTCAGGGTTTCCGGGTGTTTCCGTACTTAGACAACTGGCTCCTCACTGCTTCCACCAAGCACAAATTAATCAGAGCCAGGGACGAGACTGTATCCTTGTGCACCAGATTAGGAATTGCAGTAAATCTAAAAAAATCCACCTTATCTCCATCGCAGCTAGGCTCAGACCTAAACTCAACCACCATGACAGCAAAACTGACACCAGAAAGGATAGAATCATTGCACGACCAAGTCAGAATCTTGCTGACCAAAGACAAAGTACAGGCCAGGATAGTTCTTCAAATTCTAGGTACTATGGCGTCCACCATTCTTTTAGTTTCCTTAGCCTGTCTACATATGAGAGTGTTTCAGTGGCTACTGTTTGCCCAGTGGTCAATGCAGGATCTACACTTGTTCCACCAAATACTCATTACAAAATCCTGCAAGAAGGATCTAACATGGTGGTTATATACAGATCAGATTTATCTAGGTCGCCCCTTTGCTCTCCCTCAACAAAGTGCAGTCTTGACCACGGATGTTTCCCAGGTAGGGTGGGGGGGGGGCATTATCTGGGAATGACGATCCAAGGTATCTGGCAGGATCACGAGAACCACTTGCACATAAATGTTCAGGAGATGAGAGCAGTGCTATATGCGTTGCAAGCACTTCACAGTTCTCTTCCCACCAGGACAATCGCAATTCAATCAGACAACATGTCAGTGGTGTGGTACATAAACAAGCAAGGGGGAACAAAGTCTTACCCACTTTGTCGAGAGGCACAAAGAGTATGGAAATGGGTGATGGGCTCTCAACATTTTCTGGTAGCAATGCACATTCTAGGGAAGTTCAGTGTGATAGCAGACTAACTGAGTCAAGTAATTCTGATGCCTCACGAGTGGTCCCTGAAAACAGAAGTTGCAAAAGAGATTTTCCGCAAATGGGGCCACCTTTGCTGTGATCTGTTCGTCACATACATGAACATCAAATGCAGCAACTACTTTGCCCTCATTCCCCATCTGGGGATGTCACCCAGGGACAGTCTGGTCCACAATTGGCCTCCGGGACTTCTTTACGCTTTTCCACCCTTTCCCCTCATACTCAAAGTGATTCAGAAAGCAAAACTGTTGAAGAGTACCCTGACCTCATTGCTCCATACTGGCCTCGCCAAGTCTGGTTCCTCTTTCTGTGGCCTTATCTCTTGGCGGAACCATGGATTCTGGAATCATCTCCAGACCTCCTGATTCACCAATTGAGACAGTTCCATCCTACCATCCAAACCCTGAAATTGACAGCATGGCTGCTCCAGTTCCAAGAATAGCCAGGTGTATATCCCTTTCTTCTACTGTAAAACACATCCTCATTTCTTCCTAACCTTCCACCAGAAAATTATACTCCAGCAAAGGCTTTCCATTTGGGGGCAAAACAAGGCATAGATCCCTACTTAGCTCCCATAAAGTCTGTCCTTCCTCACATCTATTTTTCAGGAAGGAGCTGCAGCTGCTACCATTAAAGTTCAATTGGCTGCCATCTCAAATTATCATTTTGGGAACATGGGAAATTCTATTATGTCCTACTCTTTATGTAAAACCTTTTTGAAAGGAGTCCTTCTTCTCAGACCTCCAATCAGGCAACCTCCAGGACTTAAACTTAGTTCTGACCTCATTGATTTCTCCACCTTTTGAACCATCTTCTTCATCCAACTTGAAATTGTTGTCTTGGAAAGCATTATTCTTAGTAGCTATAACATCTGCTAGGAGGGTTTCAGAATTGCAAGCTCTAATCATTCGACCTCCATATATTATTTTTCATAAGGACAGAGTTTCCCTAAGAACTAATCCTTCTTTCCTCCCTAAGGTATGCTCAGAACATGATCTAAACACAACTATTGAATTACCAGTATTCTTCCCCAATTATGGTAATAAATCAGAATTCAGACTCCATCAATTAGATGTCCATAGAATTCTCCGATTTTACTTGCACAGGACTGAAGATTTCAGGAAATCGGATCAATTGTTTGTTTCCTTCTCAGAGAAAAACAAAGGCTTGCCCGTCTCCAAAGTAACTCTGTCTAAATGACTTTCAGACTGCATTTCATTTGCTTACAAAAGTGTTGGAAAACAATTACCTGCTAAGGTAAGAGGCCATTCAACTACAGCAGTATCAGCTTCATATGCCTTCAAATCCAAACTTCCATTTGATACAATTTGTGCTGGAGCTACATGGGTAAGACCTCATACTTTTGTCACTCATTATAAATTAGATGTGGCCTCCCGGGATAGGTCATCTTTTGGGTCTACTGTGCTAAAGAGTCTCTTTGCTTGAGCCACCCAGAAAAAAGGTGCTGGGGACACTGTCCCATCCAGCAAGAATTACGGCGAGATAGGATTACATAACATAGAGAAGTTATGTACTTACCATAACATTCCATGTTTGTAGTCCATCTCGCCTACATTCTTGCGTCCCACCCTCCTTCCCCCTTCCTGTATCCTGGAGAAACTGGTGGATTATCCATTATGCTGCCCAACCTTGTTATAGTTGTCTGTCCATATGCTATGGCTATTAAAACAAAATCCTTTTTTGTTTATATGTACATATTTATTGATAGAATAATAACTATTATGTAGTTAGTTACTTTCTTGCAAACAAGATCTGGGGAATTGCCATGGTGCACCATGGTATAGGGGATGGCCTTGAGCCAGGAAAAGCTCTCAAACTTTAGTATCGGCTGAGTCTGAGGTTCGGCTCCGAACCCATCCAGCAAGAATGTAGGCGAGATGGACTACAAACATGGAACGTTATGGTAAGTACATAACTTCTCGTTTTTCGCTTGTTGTGTTTGCTTGTGGCTGGCCATCACTTTTGTTAGGCCTACAGCTTCTCCCCATCCTGTTTTCACTAAAAGCTTTCTTTTATCTTTGATGAACCCGTTTAAGTTAGAGGGTTTGCCTTTTTCTTTTCTTGCCCATTTAAATGAAAGGACTTTCCTTCTGCTTGCTTCCCCTTCCTAAAGAGGTTTCGTCGTTGAAGTTAGAGATGTCTCCTCTGGCTAGAGGAGATCATCGTTTTAGTTAGAGACCTCTCCTTTGGCCCTTTTTCTCTTCGTGTGTGACTTTCAAAAAAAAAAGTGAAGTAGATGATATAGATTTACTCTTTATTGGTGTACTGATTTAGATAGTTTTGATAGTTTGATAGTTTTTTCATAGTAACTTTGTTATTCTTATTACTCTAGTTTCCTGTACAGTTTGTTGTTGTTATTGTTACTTACCATTATGTCCAAGAAAGGAAAAGAAGTGAAGCAGTTAGGCTTCAAAAAGTGTTATTCCTGTTCACAGAAAATGTCTTTAACCGACAGACACACTAGTTGTGTCTACTGTTTAGGTGCAGTACACCTTTAAGACTCTTGCTCCATTTGTCACGGGTTTCGTTCCAGGGTCCTGCAGGAACATGAAAACAAGCTCATACTTAAGGGATTGCTTAAAGTTCCTGAGACACTGGAAGGGAACCAGACCTCCTCCAAATCTTCTCAATTCCCAAAGTCGGATAAGTCAATCAAAAGAGTGTCTTCTTTGGCTCTTGCTTCTGAGCCAGTAAAGAAGCTAGCGAAAGACATCACTTCGGACCCAAAGGCTTTTGGACCCAAAAAGACAACTCCTTTGGTTCCACCAGTTTCTTTGAAACTGACTAGGAGCCAGTCCCCAACTTTGGAGCCAGTCTCTTCAGTTCCACAGTCACCCATTTTGCAGTCGGTGGCTGGAAATGTCAAATCCTTGACCCCGTCCTCTCGATCTTCCAGGAGTCTGTTGAATGACAACGTGGAGCGGGTGGTCAGGAAGATCCTTTCGAGTCCAGCCCAGAAGGAATTGGAACTGACAACTGCCACTGCCCCTTCTTCTATTCCTCCTCCAACCAGAGTGGTTTCAGAGCCGGAGTGCTTGGATGTCTTTGTGGTGGAACTGTCGGGTCAGAAACCTACCCCATGTTTTTCTGTCTCAACTTCCACTCTGTCCTCTTCGATGCCATCTTCTGTCAAAGGGTCTGGGAGCTGATGGTCCCCCATCGGGTCCGAGGAGGAAAGTCGGATCTGACCTTTGTCAGATCTGAATCTGTCTCTCGGGGCATTGGACTGGGTGAGCTCAGCACCTACATCAGCCACGGGACCCACCTCCTTGGTATGGGAGGAGTTTCCTGGCTCTTCGGAGCCAGAGGCTCTCTCTGGCCTGGGTCATGATGCCTTCAAGGTTATGAGGAGTGTCTTGTCACCCCTGATGGCTCCACTCTCGGATCCAAGCACTCTTCCCCCAAAGGTGCTGGTGTCTGCCTCTCTACCATCCCTACCCCCAGACATAGAGAACTGATGCCCCAGGATGCCCCATTGGGTGAGTCACTCTCTTCTGAAACCTCCCCAGAGGATCCCTCTGGAAAGGTCCATCAGAAGAGAACAGGTAAGAGGAAACATCTAGACTCCGCTGAGGAGTCTGTCACTTCAGATACAGACTTAGATGATTCAGAAGGGTCCCAACGGTCACCCTCTGAGGATGGCTCCTTCTCAGACATCCTAGAGATCCTGAAGCAGAGCGGTGGAAAACCCTAACCCCTACTGAGGATGAGTCTGTATACCTGGAGGCATTTTGTTCTCGACAATCCACCTCTTGGGTGTCTCCACCTTTCGACCAGCTCCTCAACGTTGTTAGTTGTAAGGCATGGGGCTCTCCAGAATCTGTGGAACCTGTTCTGCGGGGGCCCAACAAATTCATAACTGCACCATTGGACAAAGACTTGACCTGTGGTGGTGGTGTTGCGGTAGCGTTGTCGCATCACAGTAAGATGCTGTCCAGTTCGATTCTCAGCTAGAGCGTCTTCTGTGTGGAGATATGCGTGAATGGGCATGCCTTTGCTGAAGGTTGTGCGTCAGGGCTGGTAACTCGGCACTTAAAAATCAACTACCAATCATTAACGGACCGGAATTCCGCTGTGGTGACCCCTAACCAGGAAAAGCCGAAAGACACAAACATACCATTGGACAAAGACTTCTTAACCAAAGGTGTCCCAGTAGATGCTATGGTGGTGGTGGCAGCCACCAAAAAGTAGTTGGCTGAGACTTCTTCATCAGTCCATCCGCTGAATAAGGAATCTTGTATGATGGACAGGTATGGGAAACGTACATTCTCGTCAGTGGCTTTTACACTCAGGTTGCTGAAATATTTGACCCATTTTACCAGACTTCAGAGGGATCTCCTAAAGGAGCTAGGTGATAGCCTCCAAGGTTCCACAGCTGGAGGGGTTCCAGACAAGGTGACTGCCCAGCTTGCTACCTTAAATTCAGTAGTCAACTCCTCTATGCGGCTCATTTCTTATGCAGCCGATGGTGCGAGTAGGGCAGCTAATACAGGAATCACTCTGAGGAGGCATTCCTGGATGCACCTTTGCGAGTTTGCTGAGCCCTTCAAGTCTTCCTTCACTAACACCCCTTTTGACGGCTGGTCCTTGTTCAGGCCAAAAGTTAAAGAGACTGACCAGGTACGACCAAGAAGGCAAAACTCTCTCTACCATGAGAGTACATTTTTCCTCCCTGCCAGGCCTTATCCCAAAGGCCAGAAGGGCAGGAAAATGTGGTTCTGTAAATCCCAAAGAGCTTTGCCAGATGCGCATGATGAATCTTCCCCCAGGGACAAAGGGGGAAATAACAATGGAAGATGCTGACCGCGTGGCAGAGGGGGGTCCGCAAAATCAGGGAGACAGAGATACGTTCTCTGGCAGACCCTTCCAGCACTCCTAAAAGGATGCCCACCTGTCCACCTCAGGAGGCAGTTGAGGGCAGACTATCACTGTACTCAAAAGCCTGGCTAAACAGCACTCAAGACAAATGGGTACAGTCAATAATATCCAGGGGTACAGCATACCCTTCTCCACCCCACCCCCACAAACAAGATCAGTCCCAGACATTCCACCCTGTCAAAGGGATCAAGCAACCCTAAAGATACAAAGGTTGCTAAGAAAAAGAGTCATCCAAGAAGTCCCTGTAGAACAAATCAGATCCGTAACTTAAGGTTCTTTTTAGTTCTAAAGAAAACAGGGGACTGGAGACCCATCTTGGATCTCAGCAGGCTGAACAAGTCCATAAAAGAAAAACAAAGTTCTGGATGGGGACACTGGCAGTCTATACTCTCTTTTCTGGGACAAGACAATTGGATATGCTCAATCGATCTTCAGGATGCGTACTACCATATAAAAATGGACAGGCGATCCAGGAGACATCTACGTTTCTGGCTGGGTGCCAGTCATTACCAATTCCGAGCTGTGCTGTTTGGTCTCACTACAGCCCCCAGAGTGTTTACCAAATTCATGGCAGTAGTCACGGCTCACCTGAGGCATCCAGAATTCCAGGTGTTTCCATACTTACAATGACTAGCTCCTGACCACCACCACCGAGCATCTACTAACCAAAGCAAGAGACACCACCATTCATCTATGCTCGGAACTGGGCATTACCATAAATTTCGAAAAATCTGCCTTGTTGCCATCACAGCATATTACATTCATAGGAGGAGACTTAAACACAGAAGACATGGTAGCAAAACTGCCTCACAACAGGGTAGAGACACTGTGCCATCAACTGTCCATCTTGCTCTTGAGAAAGAAAGTACAGGCGAAGTTTGTTCTAAAGGTCTTAGGCACCATGGCAGCTGCTATAACTTTAGTACCTCTAGCGCGTCTACATATGAGAGTCCCACAGTGGCTACTCTTTGCTGAATGGTCTATGCAGGAGCTACCCTTATCCCACAAGATCTTCATTACAGTCTCCTGCAAGAAAGACCTATGCTGGTGGCTTCAATCCATGCAGGTAACTCTGGGCAGGCTGTTCACTCTCCCTCAACCAGTAGCCACAGTGAGCATGGACGATTCCCAGATAGGGTGAGGGGCATTATCTGAGAAAGACCATCCAAGGAACTTGGCAGGAGCACGAGTACCACTTGCACATCAATTTCCTAGAGATGAGAGTGGTGATTTTGGCATTGCAGGCATTCTAGAACTCTCTTCCACCAGGTACGATTGCAATACAGACAGACAATATGTCGGTAGTGTGGTATATCAACAAACAAGGCAGAACCAGATCCTACCCCCTGTGTCGAGAGGCTGAAAGAGTATGGCAGTGGGCAGTCTCTTCTCAAGGTTTTCTGATTGCAGTGCATATTCTGGGGAAATCCAATGTGATAGCGGACAAATTGAGCAGAACAATTCTAATGCCTCACAAGTGGTCCTTAAAACAGGAAATTGCGAACCAGATTTTTCACAAGTGGGGCCAGCCTTCCTGTGACCTTTTTGCCATGGCCATGAACATGAAATGCAGCAGCTACCTTGCCCTAATCCCCCCTCCGGGGAAGTCACCAAGGGATGCACTCATTCACGATTGGCCCCCGGGACTCCTTTATGCCTTTCCCCTGTTTCCACTAATCCCCAAAGTTCTACAGAAAGCCAAATCATTGAGTTGCAGGTTAATACTCATCGCTCAGGACTGGCCTCATGAAATCTGGTTTCCTTTCCTATGGCCCCAACTTCGAGAAGAGCCGTGGATTCTGGACCCGGTACCAGATCTTCTGACGCATCAGTCAGGAACGCTCCATCCCTCTATCCAAACTCTCATACTGACAGCTTGGCTGCTTCACTTCAAATCTTAGCCAAGCTTCCAGACATATCCCCTGCAGTGAGACAGATTCTAATTTCATCTCATAAAACAACAACTAGAAAGCTTTATGCTAGCAAATGGAAAAGGTTTTCTTGTTGGGCTTCCAAGAATCACATAGACCCCTTCACAGCCCCCGTAAGTACAATTTTGGATTTCTTAGCAGAAATTGTTAATGAAGGCACAGCAGCAGATACCATAAGAGTACAATTAGCCACCATTTCTAACTACCACTTAGGAGACATGGGATCAAAAATAATGTCTCACAGATTGTGCAAAGCTTTTCTGAGAGGTACATTTTTACTAAGGCCACCAATAAGGGAACTACCACCTCCTTGGGACTTCAATTTGGTACTGACTACTCCGATTCTCCCACCATACGTACCAGCTTTCTCTTGCCAACTAAAATTTCTAACCTGGAAAACAGTCTTTTTGGTAGCCATTACTTTAGCTAGGAGGGTTTCAGAACTTCAAGCTCTGTCCATACGCCCTCCCTGTTTAGTTTTTTACAAAGACAATCCCTCTCTTAGAGCAAATCCTGCATTCCTTCCCAAAGTATGTTCTGAGACCAATTTGAATCAGTCCATAGACCTGCCTGTTTTCTTTCCAAACTGTGGCAACAAAGCAGAATATAAGCTACACCAATTGGATGTCCACAGGCAGTTACACTTCTACTTGCATAGAACAAAGGAATTTACAAAATCTGACCAGTTATTCATCTCCTTCTCAGATAACAGGAAAGATGCACCAACATCAAAAGTTATCTTGTCAAAATGGCTTACTGACATTATTACCTATGCATATAATTCTCAGCATAAACAACTGCCAGTAAAGATTAGAGGCCATTCAACAAGATGCACCAACATCAAAAGTTATCTTGTCAAAATGGCTTACTGACATTATTACCTATGCATATAATTCTCAGCATAAACAACTGCCAGGAAAGATTAGAGGGCATTCAACAAGAACTATGTCAACTTTGGCCACCTTTCAAGCCAGATTACCTATGGACTCAATCTATGCTGCAGCCATATGGGTCAAACCTCATACCTTTGTCACTCATTACAACGTAGACTTGACCTCCCAGAACAGGGCTTTCTTTGGTTCCACTGTTCTGAAGAGTTTGTTCCCTTCAGCCACCCAAGAAAGAAGGTGCTAGGGATGCTGTTCCCAACCAGCAAAAATGAAGGCGAGATAAGCAACATAACATTAAGAAGTTATGTATTCACCATAACGTTTCATGTTTGTTGCCCATATTCTCGCCTTCATTCTTGGATCCCATGCTCCTTCCCCCAACCTTCGCTTCTGGAGGATCGAGAGGAATTTTTTATTGTTTGTGAATTGTGTTCTCTGCTTCCCTTCTTGCCTCTTGAGACATAGGCTAATAACTATTTCCACTGGAATTTTGTATATGATTTCAAATGTATTAATATTTTGCAAACAAGATCTGGGTTATCTTCCCCTAAGCATGATGGGTTAGGGTATAGCCTCGAGTCAGTGGAAGCTCTCGAGCTTTAGTAATAGGCTGAGTCAGAACCAATGCTTGGTTCCGAACCCAACCAACAAGAATGAAGGCGAAGATTATGGACAACAAACATGGAACATTGTGGTGAGTACATAACTTCTTATTTTATTAACACCTCATTCGATTGCATTTCCTTGTTTGGGGCATCGGTAAAATATATGCTTACCCACAGTAAGCAAGATGGAAAGACTCTGCTGTGGAAATCAAGTTTTTGATGCCTCATCAAACCTTTTCTAGGAATAAGAGAGGCGGTAAGAAAATGTGGTTCCTTAAATCTCAGCGAGATTTCCAATATTTGCATGGGGATAATTCCTCCAGAGGTAGAAGAGGAAATTTTAATATTAGACATCACCCTAGAGGCAGAGGAACTCCACAGAACCGGGGCTTCAGAGAGTCTTTTTCAGACAGGCCCTTTCAGCACTCCTGAAGTCCTACCCGACTGTCCAGTTCTGCAGCCAGTCAGGAATTGATTGTCTTTGCAACCAGACACCTGGGCAAGTATAACACAAAAAAAAAAAACAACAACAATCCTCAAATAGACACACTCAAAATTTATTACATAACATGCAAACCTTTCTGGTTTTACCCTTCATCAGTGCTAACAACAGTTAAAAAGAATCAATTTTATATTCAAATCTACAAATACATGTGACACAGCCAACCAATCATAAAATCAAGAACTAATTAAAACACACTTTTAAAAAAATATATAAAAGAAAACATTTTTTTCAAATATAATTGCTTACTCCATCAATGACATTGCATTTGCTTTTTAGCTAGGATAGGCGTAATACTAACAGCATTATTTAATCCAGGGGGCATGTCAGCCTGTAACCTCAGTATCCAGTTATTCTCTTGTTTCCAAAAAAATATTCATATCACCTCCTCTAGTATTCTTAGAAACAACCTCCATGACCCTAAATTTGAACTTATGAGTTGCTTGTGTCCAGTACATGTTTTGCTAGAGCATTTGTTCCAACACCTCTATGTATGTCTGATTTGTACTCTGTGATGCAACCTTTAAATTTTTTACTACATTTACCTACATAGAATGAAGTACATTTACAACATGGTCCTAGATATACCACAAAAGTTGTGTTGCAGGTAGCTTGACAGGAGAATTTATAGATTTTATTTGTTACTGGATGTGTAAAAGTAGTGTCAGATATAAGGTCTTTACAACAGCTACAATTGTAGCATGGAAATGTTCCAATCCTACTCAGACCTTCACTTACATCAACCATCTTTAGGTCTTTATAACATAATCTCCTTTTCAAATTCAAGCAGTTTCTATAGACGAACCTTGGTGTCTCATCTAATAGGCTCCTTAGTTCAGGCATGGAGGTTAGAATACTCCAATTCCTCTCTATTATTTTTTGTACTTCCCTGGTTCTTAAATTATAAATAGTTATGTATCTTATTTTAACCTCATAAATGGACTTATTTGCTTTTTCCAGTTCAACCATATCAAAATTACTAAAATAAGGGGGTGGGGGACTTATTCTCTTTGCATAACTACTGTATTCATGATCTCTGCTATCGTTCATTCAATATATCCCCTCTCCTTAAATTCTAGGGCTAGTTCCCTGATTTGTTGTAAGCACATAGCTTGGTCTGTATTCATTCTACTAACCCTCATGAACTGCACCTTAACTATGCCCCTAAAAATATGTGGAGCATGCATACTCGCTCTGTGAGTATATTTGTTAGTATGAACATGTTTCCTATGGACACTTGTATTTAACAGCCCCATATTCTTATCTATCTTCACATCTGAATAATTAATCGTATTATCTGAATAATTCATTTTAAACCTTAAAAAGGACATGGTAGTATTTAAATATTGTACTTATTCTTTCAGGCTTTCCTCACTGCTTTTCCATATTAAATAGCAATCATCTACACAACTTTTATATAGTGAAACATTAGTATTAATGTGATTTTTATCACTATAGATAAATTCATTCTCCCATTGGTTTAATACTAGATTAGCATATGTGTTGGCCACGGGAGTTCCCATAGCCACCCCAGAAATGTATAAATAGTACTGATCTTCAAAAATGAAGATATTTTTAGTCAATACTTCATCAGTCATTTAACAAATACTTTCTATTTCCTTGCCCGCCACACCAGTATTAATACATAAAAATTCACAAATTGCATTTATCTCATAATCATTGGGAATCACAGTAAAATATGAATTATTATCTAAAGTGACCAGTAAATATTAATGATTAACATTACTACTATACCAGTTGTGTAATTTGGTCAAAAAATCATCTGTGTCTTGTATAAAACTTTTAAAGAGACCCAAATATTTAGTTAAGATAGTCTATATATAAACAGATAATGGCTCTGTGTTTCACCCTTTCCCTGAGACAATAGACCTCATGGGGGGGGATCATCGAATTATGAATCTTCGGTAATCCATAAATTATTGGCATCACAGGACAAGGAACAATAAAAACATTGAAAAGATCTAAGGAAATATCACCTTGTAACTGTATATCATATACCATCAAGTTAACTTGCGTTATTCATTTCCTTACATAAATCAAATCAACTTTCTTAAAAGTGCTGATATAAAGTCATGCATTAGGTTAATGTGATCAAAAATTTAAAGCACGCATCATAGGGCACAAATCAGACATACATAAGAGGTGCTGGAAGGAATGCTCTAGCAAAACATGTAGTGGACACGGATGCAACTCATAAGTTCAAAGTTAGGGTCATGGATGTTGTTTTCAAGAATACTAGAATAGGTGATATGAATAATTTTTTGGAAACAAAGGAATATAAAGTGCTTGTGCTTAAAATGCAAACACAGCATGCCCTACTAGAATAGAACAGAAATGTACATGCACTATTGTAACTGTTTAAATGTATGTATTTTAACAGTGGAAACCGGAACACAGGAGGTTAACTTCAGTCCAGCAAAACTTCAGAAAAATAGCTGAAATTAAATTACTTTATGGCTACGCAATAAAAGATGATATATTTCAGTTTCAATGCAGCAAGAAGACACAATATCTGTACTAGGGTACTTTCTGTATTGTCTTGAACTGTTTTATTGTTTTATGACTTCCAGTATCTGCCAAAGATCTGAGGAAAAGCCCTTGTCTATGTATTTTTACAGGTAGATGCTAAATGATGCCAGCTGCCATCAGTTGTTGCTTTGGGCCTGGGAACTAGGAGTCAGATTACAGAATAATTATATCATTTTGCAAACTAGCCCAGCAGTAATGTTTGAAATATTAATTTGAGGAGTCTCTGAGAGAGACACACCATTCTGTATTCTGTATTTGACCTAACAGCAACTAGAAGATCCATTCACACATCTGCCTTGCTCTGTAATAAGTTTTTAGGATGTAGTAATTCTCTTAGATTTAGTCAGGTATATAGTGAAGCATAGTTTAGATGTTTTTCTTTATTTGAGACTGTCCTGCAAAGTTGTTTTAAATATTTCCTATGATTTTGAAGTCTGATGTCACTATAAATATATATTTAGTATTATTTTATTCTTTTATTATTTATTATTAAATATATTTAAACATTCATTGTGGCTGATCTGTGTAGAGATATTTAACTTCTGAGAGTACTTGCATATTTATTTGGTGACATTGTGTAGGCCACTCCTAGCAACCTTGCTCTTGGTCAAACTACCATTTGTATTAATATTAATATTCCACAGTAAGATTGGGCACCCCTTGTTAAGGGCCTTATTCCCAGGTGTGTGTGTGCGCGTGTGTGTGTGTAGGCGTGTGTGTGTGTAGGTGTGTGTGTGTGTGTGTGTGTGTGTGTGTGTGTGTGTGTGTGTGTGTGTGTGTGTGTGTGTGTAACTCAAACCTCAAAGCATGTGTGTGTGTGAGTGTGTGTGTGTGTGTGTCAGCTACTTGGACAGGGACATGAAGCACTGGTTGGACAGAGAGGGTGTTGGAGGTCTTGACTTGGCCACTCAGCTGAGATCTCAACTCTATAGCTGTGCCCGTGCGGTCTTATTGGGGATCTGGAGAAAGAGGGGGAAACCAGCCCCAGACTGACTGTGGCCTCTGTGTGCTCTTATGGGAAATTGCACTTGATGCATAAAGCTGCATCTGGAAATATGGTGTGTGTACCTTGTCATCCTTTCAGTGTACGTTCCCCACTGGGGCTAGTAGTGAGGATTGAGGCTTCTTGATTACTGGTCCAGTGGTGGGTCACCATAATTATTATTATTATTGGTATACTGCTTCTATTCAACTTTCTCCTTAATGCCAAAGGAAAGAAAGAAAATAGCAAGGTGGTGTAAGGAGATATACTGCATTGTCTTTAATGTGGCTTCAGAATGTATGTGTATTCACCCTTAGGGGTGTCTCTTTGCAGCAAAAGGTTATACCAAGTGACTGATGTCTGTCTGACAGCTAAATTTCAACCATGTCATAATACCTGCACCAGTGTCCCTTCATTTGAATTTACTAAATTGCTATTATAGTGAGTATACTCATTAAGCATATTTTACTAAAATACTTTAGAGGAGCAAAGTAATGATGATTGTTGATGGCTTTGGGAAAATCAGGGATTCTTGTATAGTCTGAGATAGTTGTAGAAAAACTGAAAAGTCTTGGACTC
This sequence comes from Protopterus annectens, assembly GCF_019279795.1. Classification (NCBI taxonomy): domain Eukaryota; kingdom Metazoa; phylum Chordata; order Ceratodontiformes; family Protopteridae; genus Protopterus; species Protopterus annectens. The sequence goes on along the minus strand of NC_056732.1, from coordinate 302,112,533 downwards.
AAGAATTTATTTTGGAAAGTGTTGGATGTGTAGAAGAATATGAGAATTCTGAAATTTGATTTCAGAGTTAATTAACAATCAATAAAGATAAGACATTATTTTGATATGTTTAAAAATGAGAGAACAATTTAAAAAAGAATCAAAACTAACAGCAGAATTTACTTAGATCCAATTTGCTTTCATAAGATATTAATTTTTTATTTCTGAAATGTGGTAACATTAGATGTTATGCTGTCTCATCTCACCTTCATTCTTGATGGTTGGTTTCGACTCTGTCTAATACTAAAGCTCGAGAGCTTCCACTGGCTCGAGGCTATACCTTATCCCATGATGCCTGGTGAGAGTTCCCCAGATTTTGTTTACCGCTTTGCTGGATCGAGATTGTGTTTCACTGTCTCAGGCTACGTTTTAGTATTTTTTTCCTTTTTGGTCTATTTTTCTACTTAGTTAGGATTGTAAACTGTTTAAAACCTTCCCCTTATCCTCGTAGGGGATTTTTGGTGTGTGTGAATTAATAGTTAGACTCTGTGCTGCTGCTGTTTGTGGGCCGTCATTTCCTTCGCAGGCCTGTATTTCTATATATTGTTAATCTTTAGAGTTAAGTTTCTTTTTGCGGTGTCTGTTGTGGTGTTAGTGAGGTGACAGTATTTGCTCTTTATTACTGCTAAAATGTCTAAAGATTCTGGTGAGAAAGTTAAAGAAGCCAAACAATCTGGCTTCAACAAGTGTGGCTCGTGCACACAGAAACAATGTTTCTGACTGATGGACACACTAGCTGTGTTTACTGTTTAGGTGCCGTTCATCTGCAGGACTCCTGCTCGATCTGCCATGGATTCAGTTCCAAGGTCCTGCAGGAACAAACTTATTGTGAGGGGTCTGCTTAAAGGTCATTTTGATGTGGTGGTAGAAGGGAATCAGCCATCAAAATCCTCTCAGTCTCCCTCTTCTTAAAAGTTTTCAAAAATATCTTCTTCCTCAGCTCTGGTGTCCAAGCTGGCTAGGAAGTCCAAGCATGTATCTTCGGATCTGATGACTATCAAGCCTGAAAAGACAAGCAACTCTAGAAATTCAAAAGTTGTTGGAAAAAAGAGTCATCTAAAAAGTCCCTGCAGGCCAAATCAGGTCTGGAACTTACTCAAGTTATTTTTAGTTCCAAAGAAGACAGGGGACTGGAGGCCCATTTTAGATCTCAGCAGGCTGAACATGTGTTTCCAGAAAACAAAGTTCCAGATGGTGACACTGCAGTCCATACTCTCTTTTCTGGGAAAGGACAATTGGGTGTGCTCCATCGATCTCCAGGATGCATACTACCATGTAAAGATGGACAGGTGATCCAGAAGATACCTATGCTTCCGGCTGGGAGCCAGTCATTACCAATTCAGAGCTCTGCTCTTTAGACTCACTACAGCCCCCAGAATGTTTACCAAATGCATGGCAGTAGTCACAGCTCACCTGAGATGGCTAGGATTCTGGGTGTTTCTGTACTTAGACTACTGGCTCCTCACCGCCACCACCAAGCATCTACTGACCAAGGCAAGGTACACGACAATACATCTATGCTCAGAGCTGGGCATTACCATAAATTATGAAATATCTGCCTTGTTGCCTTTACAGCATATTTCATTCATAGGAGCAGACTTAAACACAAAAGACATGGTAGCAAGACTGCCTTACAAAAGGGTTCAAACTCTGCTTTATCAGGAATCAATCTTACTCTTGAGAAGGAAGGTGTAGGCAAAGTTTGTTCTCAAGGTTCTAGGGTCAATGGCAGCTGCGATAACTTTAGTCCCACTGGCACATTTACAGATGTGAGTATTACAGTGGCTTCTCTTTGCTCAGTGGTCCATGCAGGAGTTACCCATATCACATAAGATCCTCATTATGGATACCTGCAAGAAGGACCTACGTTGGTGCCTTCAGTCCACTCAGGTGACGATAGGCAGACCATTTTGTTCTCCCCCATCCAGTAGCTACAGTGACCACGGACACTTCCCAGATAGGGTGGGGGGGGGCACTATCTGGGACAGACCATCAAAGGGACTTGGCAAGAACATGAATACCACTTGCACATCAATGTCTTAGAGATGAGAGTGGTGCTTCTGGTGTTGCAAGCATTCCAGAGCCCTCTTCCAACAGGTACGATTGCAAGACAGATGGACAATATGTCCGTGGTATGGTACATCAACAAACAAGGCAGAACCAGATCCTACCCTCTATGTCGAAAGGCTCAAAGATTATGGCAGTGAGCAATTTCCTCTCAACATTTTCTGACTGCAATGCACATTCCGGGGAAATCCAACATGATAGCAGACAAGTTAAGCCGAGCAATTCTTATGCTTCATGAGTAGTCCCTGAAACTAGAAGTTGCAAACCAAAATTTTCACAAGTGGGGTCAGCCTTGCTGCGACCTCTTGCCACTTCCATGAACGCCAAATGCAGCAGCTACCTTGCCCTAATCCCCCCTCCGTGGGAGTCACCAAGGGATACACTTGTTCATGATTGGCCCCCGGGACTATTTTATGCTTTTCCCCTGTTTCCATTGATACACAAAGTTCTTCAGAAAGCAAAGTCATTGAGTCGCAAACTAATTCTCATTGCTCCGTACTGGCCTCGACAAATCTGGTTCCCTTTTCTTTGGCCCCATCTTCAGGAGGAGACTTGAATCCTGGACCCAGTTCCAGACCTTCTGACTCATCAGGCAGGGATGCCCCACCCCTCTGTTCGGACTCTCAAGCTGACAGCTTGGCTACTCTACTTCCCTTCTTAGCCAGGCTTCCAGACATTTCCCCTGCAGTGCAACACATTCTGGTTTCATCACACAAGAACACAACTAGAAAATTGTACGCTAGCAAATGGAAAAGGTTTTCTTGCTGGGCTGCCAAATATCATCTAGATCCCTTTACGGCCCCTATTACTTCAGTTCTTGAATTTTTAGAAGAAATTTTCAATCAAGGTGCAGCTGCAGTCACTGTACAAGTACAACTTGCTGCCATTTCAAACTTCCACATAGGAGAAAAGAGATTCAATATTATGTCTCACAGATTATGCAAAGCTTTTCTGAAGATTGCATTCCTATTAAGAACCCCAATAAGAGAGCTGTCACCTCCTTGGGATCTAAATTTGGTACTTGCTAAGTTAATTCTTTTGAACCAGCTTAGTCTTGCTCACTAAAATTTCTAACATGGAAGACAATTTTCTTAACAGCCATTACTTCAGCCAGGAGGGTTTCAGAACTTCAAGCTCTGTCTATTCGTCCTCCCTATTTGTTTTCTTTTCACAAAGACAGAGTCTGTCTGAGAACAAATCCTTCTTTACTGCCCAAAGTATACTCTGAGTCCAACTTAAATCAGTCTATTGATTTACCTGTCTTTTTTCCCAGCTATAGCAACAAGGCAGAGTATAGGCTCCACCAACTGGATGTCCACAGACAATTATGTTTCTATTTACATAGAACAAAGGAGTTTAGAAAATCCAATCAATTATTTGTTTCCTTCTCAGATAACAAGAAAGGAGCTCCAGTCTCAAGGGTCACTTTGTCTAAATGGCTTACAGATACCATTTCTTATGTATATAACTCTCAGCAAAAGCAACTACCAGGGAGAATTCAAGGCCATTCGACTAGAGCTATGCCAACCTCTACCGCCTTTCAGGCCACACTTCTGCTGGATTCAATCTGTGCTGCAGCCACATGGGTTAATCCTCATACCTTTATCACGCATTACTAAGTAGACGTGGCCTCCCGGAACAGGGCTTCCTTTGGTTCCACTGTTCTGAAGAGTTTATTCCCTTGAGCCACCCAAGAAAGAATGTGCTGGGGACGCTGTCCCAACCATCAAGAATGAAGGTGAGATGGTACAAAATAACATAAAGAAGTTATGTACTCACCATAATGTTCCATGTTTGTTGTCCATAAGCTCACCTTCATTCTTGCATCCCACCCTCCTTCCCCCTACCTGGAGGATTGAGAGTAAAGTTTCTGGAATTGGTCATGAGTTTTCTGATTCCCTTTTTGCTTCATGATGCATGGGCTAAGGAATAGTATGTCTATTTTATGTTTTCTGATAAATAATACTTGTTTACTATTTGCAAACAAGATCTGGGGAACTCTTGCCAGCCGTCATGGGATAGGGTATAGCCTTAAGCCAGTGGATGCTCTTGAGCTTTTGTATTAGGCCGAGTCAGAACCGATACTCAGTTCTGAACCCAACCATCAAGAATGAAGCTGAGATTATGGACAACAAACATGGAGTATTATGGTGAATACATAACTTCTTTATTTGCAGTAATTATTTTACTATATATGTTTTTTCCTCAGCCAGTAAAGTCATATATTGAGAAAGGATGGATTCCAGTATCACAGCACACAGTGGAAAATGAAAACTCAGTTTCATTACTGTTTGAAAACTCGCCATCTTGTCATTCCATTTATAGGTGAGCTAATTTAATTGGTACAACTTATTCAGTTTGAGGGGCATATTTTGTTGTGCTTTACCATTTTAATATTATTGTTTACTGCCATTGGTAGAGGTATGTTGATTGACATGTTCCTCATAAGGGTAATAATACTATATCCTATAATTAAACTTCAGATGGACTGAAAATGTACTTGTTTCTTATTTATGATGATGCACTACAGGAAGGCTTACTTTTATCAACTTCCAAAACATTGAGCCAGTACTCAAAACAATTCAAACTGATAATCTGATGTTGTTAATCTTCTTTCCATTCATCACTGATGGGTTCGGGTCTGAGCCCTTGGAACCAAGTCGACCTAATACCAAGCTCGTGCCAGCCAAAAACTCTTTAGCTAAGTTTCTAACCATACTGCCCTTCTCCATTACCTCAGATCCTGTTTGCCACATAGCCGTAAAGCCGCGTTTCAGCCGAGCTCTCAGCTAAGTTGAAAACTTTTGATATCTTTTCAGGTTATTTTGTATTTCTCTTATTTCTTGTTGTTAATATTGATATTTCTATAAGTTTGAAGCTATATTTAGATCTTTTATCCTTCTGTTTCTATCCATTTGGTAACATTTAAGTACCAATGGTGGTACGGCCTTTCTTCCTACCCGTGTGGTATTTCTTGAATACCATCACTGGTATTTCTTCTTCTTCCCTTTTCAACTAACTGGTTGTGTGCTTTTGATATATATCTAGATAAAGATATAGTGGATATATAGACATATTAGACACAGATATAGTAGAGTCAGAACTCTTTACTTTAGTTTTCTATCTAACTTGTTTTGTGTGTGTGTATTTTTGCATGATGGCCGATAAAAAGGGAACGTTGGGGTTTAAGCATTGTACTTAAGGGTAAATTGCCTAACAGTGATTCCCATGATGACTGTGTTTATTGTTTGGAGGTGCCCCATCTTTCGGTGCAACCCCCTTGTGTGATTTGTCAGAGTTTTAGTCAGCGCACCTTGAATGAGGGCAAAAACAAGCTGATTCTGAAGGGCCTCCTTAAGTTGCCCTTTTCGGAGGCCCTTTCTGCGACGGAGGTTTCATCCCCTTCAACCAAGGATAAGACAAGCTCCCGCTCTGTCCCCTCTTCACCATCTGGTGACCAGGGCAAACCTGTAAAGTCTAAGGTACCCAAGTTATCCTGGGAGCATAAGTCTGCCTTATCGGCACCGACCTCTTCTACTCCAGCTACAGCTGTTCCTATACCTGTGTCAGCTTCAGCTCCGATACTGTCTCCGGCACTGATTACTGACTTTACAAAGATTACTACGACTTCAGCACTGAGTGCTGCTTTGGTATAGTGCATGCCTTCGATGCCTATCTCTGTGATTATGCTTGCTACTGATCCTTCTGTGTTGGCTACGAGTGCCCCTTCGGCACAGAGTCCTTTCATGGTCCCGATAACAACAGTTTTGACATCACTTCTTTCGGTCTCCAAACTTGAGACATCGGTGCTGGTAGATTCCACACCACAGACCCAATACTCTCCATCTACAGACCCATTTCTAGGACAAGTGTACAGTCCATTCCTAGAATGACCTGACTCCCTGTCGGGAGTATCCACTAGATCCACCAGGATCCTTTCTGAATTTGACGCAGTGTGTCTTGTAGACCAGCTGTTGACAGCCAGGTGGATACCCACTCCATCTAGGCCCCATCCTCCTGCAGGACTTGGGTTAGCTTCTCCATGGACTCCATCCTACTCTCCTCCTTTGACCATACCGGTTCCAAAGTCTTCAGCTCTGATGTCCTTTTTGGAAGCCCCCATCCAAACGTCTGTAGTGGACCTCACTGGGACTCTGGGACTGTCCCTTTGGCCTTCGTTCGCAGCTGAACTGGGCCTTCCTCAACCCCGTGATTGGGTTGCAGGCGTTTTGGCTTGTGGCAAGGTTCTGAGTGTGTCGATGGTTCCATCCATGGTGTCGGGAGTTCTGAATGCACCGATCCTGCTTGAGGTTCCATCCTCTGGAGCGGAGTCGATGGAGCAGGGTGTGACCCTGGTTCCGAGGTTGTCCTTCTCGGTTCTGGGCTCCCATCCGTCTTTGGGCCGACCTGCTTTCCGAGCTATGGAGAGGGCAGTTGCTTCTGGAAGCATTCCACTAACATCGGAACCCTAGACCTCCTTTCCCCCTGAGCTACAGCTGACACAAGCCACCTCCTCAGGACACCGGGCAGGAAAGTCGCAGCAGACCCTATTACAGGGCACCCCCTCTTCCGAGTCCTCCTCAGAAGCCCCCACTGAGGAGCTCCCATGGAAGAGATTGTGCAAGAGGAAGCATGTAGACTCCCCCTGAAGAGTCTCTGACAGAGGATATAGATTTTGATGACAGTGAAGGGTCCCCGTGGTCACCCCCTGATGATGTCTCCTTTGGGGACATCCTTGAAATGTTGAAACAGAGGGGTGATTGGAAGCCCACTAACCATTCTTCTGAGGAGTCCACATTTCTGCAGGCTTTCCATGCCTGGCAGTCTACCTCTTGGGTGACCCTGCCTGCAGACAAGCTGTTACAACTCTTGGTGCAGCGCACCTGGAAGAACCCTGATTCTGTTGAGTCAATCCCTCAGAGACCTGACAAGATACTTCACCCCCCCCCCCCCCACCGAGGAGAACCCACATTGGTCAAGAGGTTTACCAGTTGATGCTATGGTTGTGGCAGTGGCCATGAAAAAGGATCTCACCGAAGAGAGTCATAATGTTCATCTGCCCAACAGAGAGTCCCAGGCCATGGACAGATTGGAGAAGTGAGTTTTTGCTTCAGTGACTTTTGGCATATGGTCTCTGAATTACTTGGCACATTTTGCGAGACTCCAAAGAGATTTAGTTTCCGAATTCTCTGGAACACTCGCAGGACAGGTTTCTGATGAGGTAAGGGGAAAAAGTTGCCTCGCAGCTCACAACCCTGGAATCAATCTCCAATTCATCCATGAGGTTGTTCTCACATGCAACCGAAGAGGTGGCTAGAGTGGTGGGTTCAGGCATAGTTATGAGATGCCATGACTGGATGCACCTCTGTGACTTCATGGACCCTTTCAAGTGTTCCTTCCTGAACGCTCCTATTGAAGCATCTTCCCTTTTTGGCCCCAAGGTGAAAGACGCCCTGGCCAGGTGTGAGCAGGATGGTAAGACCCTGTGTGATGTAGGTCTACATTTTTCCAATCCTCAATGTTCCTTTTCCAGGAACCAGAGGAGCAGAAAGATGTGGCACAAAAAAATCTCAGGTCCTTTCCCTGCCGCACATGGCGATGATACCCCCAAGGGCAGAGGGGGTAACAATTCTGGAAGATGCCCCTACTGAGGCAGAGGGGGTCCACATAATCAGGGACCCAGGGATTCTTTCTCTGGGCAGCATTACCAGTGCTCCTGAAGAGTGGCCCGATTGCTTTCCTCTGAAAGCAGTCAGGGGACGTTTCTCCCTGCACCAAGTTGCCTGGCATTCAATAACTTCCGACCGTTGGGTGCAGAAGATCATAACCAGACATTACACCATTCCCCTCATCACTTATCTAAAACTTCTGACAAAACTTCCTGACGTTCCACCCAGTCAATGGGAAGAAGCGGCTGCAGAAATAAACAAGTTGTATCAAAAAAGAGTCATCCAATTAGTCCCACCAGACCAATGCGGATCCGGATTCTACTCAAGATTCTTTTTGGTGCCAAAAAAGACAGGGAACTGGAGACCAATTCTGGATCTCAGCAATTTGAACAAGTCTGTTGCCCAAATGAAATTCTGGATGGTCACGGTTCAGTCCATTCTCCCTTTTCTAAGGGAAGGCGATTGGATGTGCTCAATAGATCTCCAGAACGCGTATTACCACATTAAAATGGACAAATGCTCCAGGAGTCTACTTCACTTCCGGCAAGGAGTCAATCACTACCAGTTTCATGCCCTGCCATTCGGACTCTGTACAGCCCCCAGAGTGTTCACAAAGTGCATGGCAGTTGTTACAGTTCCCTTGAGACTGCAAGGATTCTGGGTGTTTCTGTATTTGGATAATTGGCTCTTTACCACCCCCACCAAGCATCTTCTGGTAACAGCCCTGCAATACACTCTTTCCCTGGTGAGACTATGGGGGATAATCATAAACTGGGAGAAATCCAACCTTGCTCCAGCTCAGAACACAGAATTCATTGGAGCAGTCTTTAACACTTGTTCTTGTCTGGTGTCGCTCCCAGCTCACAGACTTCAGAAATTGAGGCTCCAGCTCCAGGTGATACTCTGTCAAAACAAAGCCGTAGCGAGGGAGGTTCTTCAGGTTTTAGGATCCATGGAAGCTTCCATACCAACAGTGCCCCTGCCAAAACTGCATATGTGAATACTTCAGTGGCTTCTGCTATCTCAGTGGTCTCCAAATTTCCACCATTTATGCTCTCAAATGCAGATAAAAATCACTGCAAACAGGACCTTCTTTGGTTGATGAGGCCAGACACAGACCTTTGGAGCTGTCCATTCCACCCCCCCAACCCAAAGCCATTGTGACCACGGATGCTTCCCTGATAGGGTGGGGGTGGGGCAATTTTCCAGGGAAAGACAGTCCAAGACGCATGGTCCACTTTGGAGGCCAACCTGCATATCAACATTCTAGAACTGAGGGCAGTGCTGTTGGCATTGCAAGCATTCCAATCTGTTCTCCCTTCTGGAACGATTGCAATTCAGTCAGACAACATGTCAGTAGTCTGGAATATCAACAAGCAAGGAGGAACCAAGTACTATCCCTGTGTCAAGAGGCCATGAGAATTTGGCAGTGGGTGAAAACTTCCAACCACTTTCTGATAGCAACCCATATCCCTGAGAATTCCAACGTGATTGCAAACAAGTTGAGCAGATGTATTCTCCTGCCTCACAAGTGGTCCCTCAATCCCGATGTAACAGCAGAAATTTTCAGCCATTGGGGCCAGCCTTGCTGCAACCTATTCACCTCCCTGTCAAACAACAAATGCAGCAGCTATTTTGCCCTATACTCCCCTCAGAGGGAGTCCCTGTGGGATGCTCTCATTCAGGATTGGCCCATGGGACTGCTATATGCCTATCCCCCCATCCCTCTGATTTCCAAATTCATAAAGAAAGCTATTCGGTTGAAATGCAAAGTGATCCACATAGCCCCCTTTTGGCCTCAACACAGTTTGGTTAACCTTCCTTCGGCCTCATCTGTTATGTCGACCGTGGATTCTGGACCCTCTTCCAGACCTGATTTCTCACCCCCAAGGGTTGAATCACCCGAATCTGTCCAATCTCGAGCTGACAGCTTGGTTTCTCCACTTCCCTTAATTGCCAGGCATGATGTTCTTCCCTCACCTATACATGACATTATCCTGGCCTCTCACAAACCATCCACCAGAAGACTATATCTAGACAAATGTAAGAGGTTCTCTAGTTGGTCTAAGAAAAGGAGGCTAGACCCGTACTCGGCTCCAGTCACAGCAGTTTTACAATACCTGTCAAAATTCTTCTAAGATGGAGCTGCAGCTTCTACCATATGAGTATATCTAGTGCTATCTCTAACTATCATAATGGGTTGGATGATTCTCCCCTCATCTCGTTTTAGTTATGCAAAACCTTTCTTAAAGGGGTCTCTCACATTAGGCCTCCAATCAGACAACCTATAGAGCCATGGAACCTCACATTAGTTTTTCAGTCCTTAACTCAACCCCCTTTTGAACCTGCAGCAAAGTGTGACCTCAAATTCTTATCTTGGAAGTCCCTTTTCCTGGTAACCATCATATCAGCCAGATGAATTTCTGAGCTTCAGGCATTATGCATTAAAAGGCCCTATTTAATTTTCCACAAGGACAGAGTATCACTCTGGACAAACCCATCTTTTCTCCCCAAAGTTACTTCAGATTTTTCCATCAATCAGACCATTGATTTGCCAGTATTTTTCCCAAAATTTACTAATAAAGGGGAATACTGTCTACATTCTTTGGATGTACACAGACAACTGAGGTTTTATTTAGACAGAACCAAAGCAATACATAAAACTGACCAATTGTTCATTTCCTTCTCTGGGCCTATAATGGGAAATTCTGTCTCCAAGGTCACTTTATCAAAATGGTTAAGGGACTGCATACAGTACATTTATCCACTTGCAATACAACCTATACCACGGGATGTTAAAGCCCACTCTACCAGATCTATGTCAACATCTGTAGCCTTCCATTCCGGATCCTCTATGGATGGCATCTGTGCAGCAGCCACATGGGCTAACCCCCACACTTTTATTAATCATTACAAATTGGATGTGGTCTCCAGAGGGAGAGCTGCCTTCGGCTCAGTGGTGCTCAGGAACGTTCTTCCATAAGGGCCGCCCAAGGAACACAAGGTAGCTGGGGATTCTGTCCCATCAATGATGAATGGAAAGAAGATTAACAACATCAGGTAAAGACGTTATGTCTTACCACAACATTCCATCTGTATTGTTGATCTTCTTTCATTCATCACTTCCCACCCTCCCCTCCAAAGGCTCCTGGGGGATACTTTGGGTCTAAGTGGTGAGTTAGGGCATTTGTGCAGAAAAGGCCTCTGCTTTACTAGTACAAGATGGGCAAACTCGATCTGAGGTAACAGGGAGAAGGGCACTATGGGTAGAAACTTAGCTCGAGAGTTTTTGGCTGGTGCAAGCTTGGTATTAGGCTGACTTGGTTCCGAGGGCTTGGAACCAAACCCATCAGGGATGAATGAAAGAAGGTCAACAACACAGATGGAACGTTATGGTAAGACATAATTTCTTTGTTTCTCAAGTTCTGATGGTTTCCATCCTTAGTTTATCTTCCATTGCAAACATTTTGTATTATCTCCTCTAAAACATATTTACAATCTATGCCTAACACAAAATACCATGACTGACATGCAATAATTAAGCCACTCTCCATACAGTTAAATCCCACAAAAGCTTTTTACTACTGCTCAGTCTCCATACTTCCAATACTGAGCAAGCTTCTAGAGAAACTTATTTACGAACAGCTTGATGAATTATATCAGTAATATATCAGCAAAAACAGCCTTCTTACTCACAACAGGTTGTACCACAACCACAGCACTTTGGTCACTCATCATCATCATTGTCGTCAACGACCCCCTTTTTCCCATTGTCTACATGGGGTTGGGGTGTGACATCAACTTTTACCATTTCTCTCTGTTCAGTGTGACTCGCCTAACCTCTTTGACAGTCATGCCTGACTGTTGCAGGTCTTCTCTCACACAATCCGTACATCTCTTTTCTGGATACCCTCATTTCATCTTGCCTTATTCCTGTCTATGACAAATCTTCTTCACCAGATTGTCTTCTGCTTTCTTGCATGTCTGCTCAAACCACCATTGTCTGTTCTCTTTTACCTTCTATGCAATTGGAGTGACTTGGGCTTCTGTTCAAATGTCCTTATTTTTTCATTTGTCCCGCAGTTTTCATCCTACTTCCCATCTCAAGCACTTCTAGCTTCCTCAACTTCTGTACCTTCACTGTCCATTTTTCTGTACCATACAGCAGTACTTGTCATACCACTGTTGTGTATGCCTTACTTTTCAGATTCTTTGGTATTCAGCTATCATATTCTACCCCGGACACTCTGTGCCAGTTGGCTATAGTCCCTCTGATTCTAGTTTTCACTTCCTCTTTCAAATGCTCTTCTCCTCAGCCACACCTCTCAGGTACTTGAAGCTGTTAACTTGTTCTTCTATTTTCCCTTCCATCTCAGTTCTCAGCTTCTTCTGATTTCCCTCATTTGCTGCAATTACAATTGTCTTATTTGTACTCAGTTTCAACCCATGTGCCTTCTGTTTTCCATTCTATTCCTCTATCATTTGCTGAAGTTCTTGTGCAGAGTGTGCTTGCAATGCAACATTGTCTGCATACAGGAATGTTGTTGATCTGTCCTCTTCAACCTGTTTGCTATTGTGGTTCATCACCAGCATGAACAGCAGTGGTCTCACTGAATGCACACCCACTCCGAAAGGAAATTGTTTGTACTTGGGTTCTTGTACATAGCCTGCACTAATTCTACCAATGTTTCTGGGACTTTGAACCATTGCAGGACTGCTCAAATCAGCTTTCTGGTACCTTGTCATATGCTTTCTACAAGTCTATGAATGCCCAGTTGGACTCTTTCCTCATCTTTAGCTTCTTACCAACTATCTGTCTCACTGTAAACATTGGGTTAGTTGTGCTGTATCCTTATCTGAATCCCAACTGTGAATCTCACATCTTACTTTCTACTACTCTGCACATTCACTAATGAGTCACCCTCTCCAGAACTTTCATGCAGGGTGACATGAGTTTGATACTTTTATACTGCCCATAATTGTGAATGTCCCCTTTGTCTTTGTAAACTGGCTCTAGTATGCTTATTCTCAAGTCATCTGGGATAAGCCTTTCTCTGCTTACTGCTGTTACTACCCCCAGGAGCCATTTCTACCTTAACTAACCCAACATCTTGGTCATATATGCAGTGACTTCATCTGAGCCTGCTGCTTTCCCTGACTTCATTTTCCTTAGTGCTGTTCTTACTTCTTCTTGGGTCAGCTCCTCTTCTTTCATTTTAGGTTGTGTCTGGGGCACTGCAGCTTCTGTGGGGTTTTCTTCATTCAGAAGCTGCTAGAAGTACTTCTTCTATTTGTCTGTGATGTCCTATGAATTGGTGAACAGGTTGTTCCTGGCATTCCTTATGAAAGGTGTCTTCTTTATCTTTCTGTCTTTGCCTTTGGTCACTGATGAACTATATACTGGGAATGAACAAGGGTCAACTCACAACTGTTATTTTTGTAGTCCTTACTAAATCATTTGATCTGACTGACCATCCCATTCTGATAAACTGCGTTCTTGAAATAGGTCAGTCCAGATACCATTCCAGGGTTCCAAAGCTGCATTTCTAACAGTGACTTCACTGTCAAGGTCTTGGTACATCTTTCTCATCCCCTTTCTAAGAAAGGTGTCACACAAAGATCCATTCTGACCCCACTACTGTTCACCATCTACAACAACAAACTATCTCTTGACCTTCCACAACTGCCCATACTCATTTATACAGATGACTTGGTTCTCTGCTGCTCAAATCAATCACTCCATTTACCATAAAGCAATCTTCAAACTGACTTCCTCTCAATAATCCAGCAGATTAATAGCAAACTCTTACTCTTACTCAGATCCTCCAAAACTAAAAGCTTGTTATTTTCTGTTAAGAAAAAACTTTCAAACATCAACTCACTTCTTCACATTGTCAACCATAACATAGAAAATACTAGTGCTTTCAAATATGTAGGCATCTGGTTTGAGCCATCTCTGAACATTTCCTACAGCACGGACAGTGCAAAGACTGATCAACACATTACTCATCTCGGTCAACAAAATATCTCCCTCTCTCTCCAAATCTACCAGAACAGTGAAAAAAAGGAAACTCTCACATCTCAAATATGATCTTTCCTTAACAGCATCATCCTCAAAAAAGAACTCCAGAAACATCCAATTGAAAACAGAATCTGCCTATTCTAAAACAAGAAAACCAGAGCAATAGTTCAGAAAGTAAAATGGCTCCCTGTCAAACAGAGAAACTAACTCCTCTGAGGCTGTCAGCTGTCAGCTATATAAATTTCTACACAATCCAACTTTACTACCACTGACATCCAAACTCATATGACACCCACCTACGACTTCAGGAATCACAACATCTCTGCTCCCTTCACAAGCTCCCAACTACAACCTTCACAGCACAGCTCAAACTTCTCATTTCTTAATCAGAAACTCTGGGAATCTCTCCCTTCACATCTCAAACAGCACCCTCCTTCTCAATTTTCTGACTTCAGTTTCAATCACAGCTCAAAAAAGCAGGAAAATACCAATGTCTCATCTCTGGCAACATTGCATATTCAGTCCTCTAGCTTCTTTCCCTACCAGCTTGATAAATTTATTGTCTATCCAGCTGCCTTCCCATTGATCAAGAGCCTAGACTGTCTTCCTGTATATGTTATATCGAACAATTTTGTTATAATTTCTACAAAAATATTCCACATGACTCAAAACAATCCCTTGTAATTTATCTATACTATTTTGTACTGCACCATTCTCTATATTGTTTCATTATTGTTGCTCTCTTGCTATGTAAAAAAATAAAATAAACTATCATCTTTGGGTTGTGTAGCCTGACTAAAGGATTTCTGTATTTTTATTTTTACATGTACAGGTACTAATATTACTTTGTCATATGATTTCAAATTACTTCTACTCCTTAGCTGTCTTTGTTCTTCTTTGTCACAACCCTTTATCTTAGCTAAGTAGTTTGTCCTATAGAGTGGTCTCTTCTTGAAATAATATAGGAAAGTTTACAGCATACTGAGCATAGTGGAAGTCCACGTCTTGGATACTGACTGTATAACATGGTATTAGTGACAGCAGTAAACTTCAACAGTTCATGGGAATTAGAAATATGGTGAGTCCAGGTTGACACATCATTAAAATGGACAGATCACCAAGAGAGTAGAAAGAAATCCTTACGCTGTCGTTTTCATTCATTCCTCAATGAATGGGTCTCATCTCCAACCTTGGAACCGGCTCAGATGCATTGCTTCCAGACTCTTGGAGCCGAATCTTGAGCTCCTCCCTTTACCCATAATGCCCCACACCCTTGTATTACCTCAGATTTTGCTTGCCTCTCTTACATGGATCTCACTCTGTCGATCTCTAGGCTTAGTTTATTCAAAGTTGTGAGTAAAACTAGAATTATTTTTTTCTTCTTTCAGTTTTTCTTTCCATAATTGTACTCTTTTTCTATAGCCAGACAGCCTACCCAGTATGAACTTCCAGGCAATTCCTGCACAGGCACTTCCCCTAACTTCCTATACCTCTCCAGATCATCCCACTGAAGAGGTCTCCCATAAAAGATTGTGTAAAAGGAGGCACATAGATTCCCCTCAGAAATCTTTAACCAAAGACACCAACTTTGATGAAGGGGGGGGGGGTCCCCAAGATCTCCACTGGAAGACATCTGTTGTGGAGACATTATACAGATCCTTAGCCAGAAATGTGGATGGTATTCTGAACCTGCTTCCCAGGAGGAGTTGGTGTTCCTAGAAGCCTTCAGGTCTGGCCCATCTACATCTTGGGTTACCCCTCCGGCAGATGACCTTAAAGATCTTGTGTCTCACCGAGCATGGAAGAAGACTGATACTGTAGAACCAATTCCATGTTGCCCAGACAAGTTTCTCTCTCCACCAAAGGACAGTTTTCATTGGAGTATGGGAGTTCCTGTGGATGCCATATATTGTGGCGGCAGTCACTAAAAAGGAGCTAGCTGAACAAAGCATGTTAAGTTGTCTATCTCGCCTTCATTCTTGCTGGATGGGTTCGGAGCCGACCTCGGCTCCGACTCGGCCACTCAAAAAGCTCGAGAGTTGGTTCCACCGGCTCGAGGCTCCCCTTATATCCCACAATGCTAGGCGAGAGTTACCCCAGATCTCGTTTGCCGCTACAGCTTCGAGGTTGGTTGCTTCTACCGGTTCCTGGTGAGTTTTAGCTTTTTCTATTAAAAGTTACTCTTTTTCCCCCTTTTTCAGTTTAATTCTTCTTAAATTAGTATAGTTCATAGAACTTTATCCCCGACCCTAATTTTTCCCGTTCTTGTTTAAAAGAACCCTTGGTTCTTCCCTTGGGCCTTAGGCCTTCTCTTCCCTAGGGAGTGTTTGTGTAGTTTACTATTATTTGCTACAGTTTGTTGTACTTTATTTTTAGTATCTTTACTAAAATTGTTATTCTGACAGGGTATAACTGGTGTGTTTGAGTGTGTGTTTGTGTTCACCAGTTAGGCTATGTCAAAAGAAGCAAAGGTCTCCGGATTCAAGAAGTGTGATGCGTGCTGTCAGAAAATGTCTCTGACAGACGCTCACACTTCTTGTGTCTATTGTCTGGGGCCTTTGCACCTGCAGGACTCCTGTGCTGTTTGCCATGGCTTCAGCCCCAGGGTCCTGCAGGAAAGAAAAACAAGCTAATTCTGAGAGGCTTGTTGAAGCCTGAGGATTCCCTGTCTGTCTCAACAGGGAAGCCCTCTAAGGCATCGAGGTCTTGGCTCCGGCTTCTGAGCCGAGACCTCAGGTTGTTCAACCTTGCCTTTATCGGCTCGGCTGGAGCCGATAAGGCTCAGTCCACAGTTTCTGTGGCTTCCTCGGCTCGGCTGGAGCCGAGGTTATCGAGTACCCGTGTCGGCTCCGACAAGATCTTCGGAGCCGACAACCAGAAAGAGGTCTAGGTCACCTTCTCTTGGCTCCGTTCATTCGGCTCCAGGATCTCCCCTGCTGTCTGAACGGAGCCAAAGGTCTCATTCCTCTAGGTCATCGAGGCTTTCCGATCATGACCTTCAGAGGGTGGTGAGTCGACTACTTAAGTCCGAGGCACTAGCCCAGATGCTTCAGAGCCCGACTCATCAGTCGGTGCCTGCCCCGGTCCATCACCTCTTTCCTCCTTCGCGTCTTTTGAGTTCGGAGCCGGGTCGTGTCGGAGCCGAGACTGTGGTTGCCGGGCGAGACAATTGTCTTGGGCTCCGTCGTCGGCTCCGTTTTCTTCCATGGAGGAATCTCGGCGCCGGACTTCCCTCGTCGGCTCCAAGGGGGTGAGTGGCATCGGACCCTTGTCCGACCCCCCTCTCCCTCTCGGTGCTTCGGCGCTGGTGAGTTCGGCTCCGACATCGGCCTCGGAGCCATCACTGTCGGTGCCGAGGGGGGTCCTTAGCTCCTCGGAGCGGGGACCTCTGGCTCTGCCTGACAGGGGTGCTTTCGAGGTCATGCGGAGTGTGTTAGAGCCTGGCTCTACTCCACAGTCGGCTCCGTCAGCCCCTCCCTCTATGCTGCCTCAGGGTAAGTCGACTCACTCTCTCATCCCGGACCGCAGAGAGCCAGCTCCTCAGGAGCCCCCTTTGGGGATGTCATCCTCTTCCGAGGCCTCTCCTGATTTGGCAGAAGAGCCCCCTCGGAAGAGGAAGTGCAAGAGGAAGCACATTGACTCACCTGAGTCTATCACATCGGACACAGATCTGGATGATTCTGAGGGTTCCCCCCGTTCCCCTTCTGAAGATGTCTCTTTTGCAGACATTCTGGAGATCCTTAAACAGAGGGGAAATTGGCCAGCCCTCAACCCTTCGGAAGACGAATCTGTGTATCTTGAGGCGTTTGGCTCTCGTCCTTCCACCTCCTGGGTGTCCCCCTTGACCCCCTCATGCAGGTGGTAGCTAAGAAGGCATGGACGGCTCCTGATTCAGTGGACCCCACTCCCAGGAGACCCTCCAAATTCATCACAGCTCCATCAGACAAGCAATTTTTATCAAAAGGAGTTTCTGTGGATGCTATGGTGGTAGCTGCCGCCACAAAGAAGGAACTGGCTGATCCTTCAGTGCCTGTCCATCCACCTAACAAGGAATCTAGGTCCATGGATAGGTGCGGAAGCGGATGTTCTCCTCAGCGACTTTTACCATGCGTCGCTGAATTACCTGTGCCATTTCACTCGTCTTCAAAGGGACTTGGTCAAGGAAGCGAGTGAGATGTTGAAGGACCCTACAGCTGCGGGGTTCCAAGACAAAATGAACACGCAGCTGGCTATCCTTAATTCCATTTCCAACTCCTCCATGCGCCTCCTCTCTTATGCGGCCGATGGAGCGAGCAGAGCCGCAGGAACAGGGGTAGCCTTACGTAGGCACGCCTGGATGCGGCTATGCAATTTTGCAGAACCTTTCAAGACGTCTTTCACGAACTCCCCTTTTGATGGATCATCTCTTTTTGGTCCTCAAGTGAAATAAACCCTGACTAGGTGCGAGACTGATGGCAAGACCCTTTCTGCCGTCGGAGTCCGTTTTTCGACTCCTTCTAGGCCTTACCCCAAAGGCCAGAAGGGTGGAAAGATGTGGTTCCGTAAACAATCTCAAGGGACTTCGCCTGACGCACAGAGTCGGTTCCCCGCCAGAGGCAGAGGGGGGAACAACAATGGTAGACGTCGCCCTAGAGGCAGAGCGGGTCCGCAGAACCAGGGCAATCGAGAAACTTCCTCCGATAAGCCCTTTCAGCATCCCTGAGGTGTTGCCCGACTGCCCATCTTCGGAGGCAGTCGGGGGAAGATTGTCACTGTACCCAGAAGCCTGGCTATCCTTGACACAAGACAAATGGGTACAGTCCATCATTTCGAAGGTTATTCTATCCCCTTTCTTCGTTTTCCAAATCAGTCAAAAAAATCCCTTCCAGATGTTCCACCCGCTCAAAGGGATATAGCAGCTTTGGAAATTTCAAAACTGCTTGCAAAAGAGCTATTCAGCCAGTGTCAGCAGACCAACAAGGATCCGGAATCTACTCAAGGTTCTTTTTAGTTCCAAAGAAAACAGGGACTGGAGACCAATTTTGGATCTCAGTATCTTGAACAGATCGGTCAAGAAAACAAGATTTCGGATGGTCACGCTGCAATCCATTCTTCCTCTATTGGGAAAAGGAAACTGGATGTGCTCTATAGACCTTCAGGACGCGTACTATCACATAAAAATGAACAGACGCTCCAGAAGATTCCTCCGCTTCAGGCTGGGAACCAGTCATTTTCAATTCAGGGCCCTGCCCTTTGGTCTCACCACTGCCCCCGGTGTTTACCAAATGCATGGCAGTGGTAGCTTCTCACCTGAGACGACAAGGATTCCAGGTGTTTTCATATTTGGACGACTGGCTCCTCACAGCTCCCACCAAGCATCTCCTTCTGATGGCCAGAGATTACACTTTTCGCCTGTCAAAATTGGGTATCTCAATAAATTGCGAAAAGTCTGTTTTGTCGCCTTGTCGTACTATTACCCACATAGGCAAATTTAGATACTGTAAACATGTCTGCAACACTAACGAACCAAAGGATATCAGACATTCAAAAATTGGTGTCACTACTTCTCAACAACAACAGAGCCAAAGCCAGGTTAGTTCTAAAGGTGTTGGGAATTATGGCAGCGGCCATACCTCTCCTCCCATTGGCCAGATACCACATGCGGATCCTTCAGTGGATGCTCTTTTCTCAATGGTCATACCAGGAACTTCCAATGTCTCACACCATTATGATCACGCAAGCGTGCAAAAGCATCTCATGTGGTGGATGTCTTCCCCCCAGCTCCTGTTGGGGAGACCATTTGTTCCACCTCCTCCGGTTGCTACTCTGACAACGGATGCCTCCCTGATCGGGTGGGGGCATTATCAGGGCAGGACAGTCCAGGGCACATGGCAACCAAACGAATGCCACTTGCACATAAATGTTCTGGAGATGAGAGCAGTGCTTTTAGCGTTGCAAGCCCTTCAAGACTCTCTTCCCTTGGGAACGATTGCAATCCAGACAGACAATATGTCTGTAGTGTGGTACATCAACAAACAAGGCGGAACCAGATCATACCCCCTGTGTCGAGAAGCACTCAGACTGTGGCAATGGGCGATTTCTTCTCAGCGTTTTCTGATAGCAATGCACATCCCTGGGAAGTCCAATCACATTGCGGACAAGTTGAGCAGAGCTATTCTTATGCCTCACGAGTGGTCTCTGAAAGACTCTGTAGTGAGAGAAATATTTCTCAAGTGGGGTCAGCCTTGCTGCGATCTTTTTGCTACTCCCCAAAACAGCAAGTGCAGAGAATACTTCACTCTATTCCCTTTACCAGGCCAACCCAGCAGGGACGCACTAGTCCAAGTTTGGCCCCGGGGACTTCTGTATGCATTTCCTCCCTTCCCACTGATCTCTCAAGTAATACAGAAAGCTATCGCTCAGAAGGCCTCGTTGATCCTCATTGCGCCTTACTGGCCTCGACAAGTGTGGTTCCCCTTTCTACATCGATTTCTTTTGGAGCGACCGTGGAACCTGGACCTAGTTCCAGATCTTTTGATCCATCAGTCGGGTCAGCTTCATCGCTCCCTCCCTCTCTGAACCTCACTGCTTGGTTCCTCCACTTCCAACAGTAGCCAGGCTTCCTCAATTATCTCACTCTGTTAGAGATATTTTGATAGCTTCCCATAAATCTTCCACTCGAAAGATTTATTTGAGTAAGTGGAAACGCTTCTCATATTGGGCACAAGGAAAGGACATAGATCCTTTCACCGCTTCCATCCAACTAGTCCTTGATTTTCTTGCTGAACTCTTCCATGCAGGTTCATCTCCATCTACTCTTAAGGTTCAATTGGCGGCTATTTCTAATTTCCATGTGGGTATTTCTGAATCTGCCCTAATGTCCCACAAACTCTGCAAAGCCTTTTTGAAAGGAGTTTTTCTTCTCAGACCTCCTGTCAGAAATCCTCCTTCTCCTTGGGACCTAAATTTAGTTCTTGCTTCTTTGATTCTTTTCCCTTTCGAACCTGCAGCTTCATGTTCCTTAAAGCTATTATCATGGAAAACTCTTTTTCTGGTGGCTATCACATCAGCTAGAAGAATTTCAGAACTTCAAGCACTCAGTTGTCGTTCTCCTTACCTTGTGTTCCATAAGGACAGAGTTTCCTTACGAACTAACCCGTCCTTTTTGCCTAAGGTGGTTTCAACATCAAATCTAAACCAATGCATTGACCTCCCTGTTTTTTTCCCGGAAGTATTCAAATAGGTCTGAACAGAAATTACACTACCTGGATGTTCATCGTCAATTAAGGTACTACTTGGACAGGACGAAACTATTCAGAAAATCTGATCAGCTGTTTGTCTCCTATGCGGAAAGCAGAAAGGGACTTCCAGTTTCAAAGGTATCTTTATCCAGATGGCTGACATCTCTGATTACCCTTGTTTATGAAATTAGACACCAAGAACTGCCTAATAAACCTAAAGCCCATTCCACCAGAGCTTTGGCTACTTCTCTAGCCTTCCAAGACAGACTGCCTATTGACACCATTTGTGCAGCGGCTACTTGGGCTACTCCTCACACTTTTATTTCCCATTATAAGTTGGATTTAGCTTCTAGGCATAGAGCTAATTTTGGTTCCACTGTTCTCAGGAGTCTGTTCCGTTAGGCCACCCGGGACAAGGTGCTAGGGACGCGGTCCCATCCAGCAAGAATGAAGGCGAGATAGACAACTTACCATAACGTTCCATGTTAGTTGTCTTCTTCTCGCCGCCTTCTTGCGTCCCACCCTCCTTCCCCCTGGCCTGGACAGACCTAGAGGAGTTGTGATCGTGACCTCTCTTTCTACCACCTCTTTCTTAGTCATATGCTATTATGCATATTTCTTGTTTCAGGATATAGGTCACCCCTTCTCTTCCTGCTGTTAGAGGTGGATTCTGTTTCACTGTTATACTGTTTTTGGTATAAGCTGGGTTAGCTTACAAACGAGATCTGAGGTAACTCTCGCCTAGCATTGTGGGATATAAGGGGAGCCTCGAGCCGGTGGAACCAACTCTCGAGCTTTTAGAGTGGCCGAGTCGGAGCCGAGGTCGGCTCCGAACCCATCCAGCAAGAAGAAGGCGAGAAGAAGACAACTAACATGGAACGTTATGGTAAGAACATAACTTCTATTTTTCTGTCCGTCGCCCTACTAGAGAGGCCAGGGTGATAGACAGGTTTGGAAAGTGCATTTATACCACAGTGACATTTTCTTTATAAGCGCTGAACTACCTGGCACATTTTACCAGCTTGCAGAGAGACTTGATTAAGGAACTGTCTCAGTTTATTCCAGGGTCCATGAAATGTTTTTCTTCACAGCTGGCTAACCTTGGGTCCATGAGGTTAATTTCTCATTCAGCAGAAGACTCCTCACAGATAGTGGGTTCAGGCATAGCCATCAGGAGACATGCCTGGATGTGCTTGTGTGATTTTGCAGATCCCTTTAAGTCTTCTTTCATCAATGCTCGCATCTTCTTTGTTTGGCTCCACAGTAAAAGAAACACTCTCCCATAGTGAGCAGGAAGGAAAGGCCTTGTCTGCCATGGAAATCCATTTTTTACCCCACAGAGATCCTTCTGTAGGAATCAGCATGGAGGTAAAAAGATGTAGTTCTGAAAATCACAAAGACCTTTTCAGGACTCATGAGGGGAAACTTCGTCCAGAAGCAAGGGAGGGAAAGTCAAATGGAAGACGCTACCCTTGCAACAGAGGAGGCCTGCAAAACCAAGGGTTTTGAGATTCCTTTTCAGATAGACCCTTTCAGTGCTCCTGAAGAGTTACCCAATTGCACTTTTCTGGAAGCAGTCGGGGGGTGCTTGTCTCTGCTCCCAAAAGCCTTGGCATCTATCACAAAAGACACTTGAGTACAAAAGATTATATCCAGAGGATATTTCATTCCCTTTCTGCAAATCCTGCCATCCAAATGGAAAAATCTGCCTGATGTAGTACCTAATCAGCGTGAGTTAGCAGCCCTAGAAGTTAAAAAGCTGCTAAACAAAAGAGTCATCCAAAAAGTCCCACCAGACTAGAGAGGATTCGGAACTTACTCAAGGATGTTCTTCATGTTTCTCTGTTGCAGTCATCACAAAAACAGGAGACCTGAAGCCCATTCTGGATCACAGCAATCTAAATCAGTTTGTAAAGAACTCCAAGTTCCGGATGGTCAAGATTCAGTCCATTCTACCTCTTTTATGGAAGGACAACTGGATGTGCTCTATAGATCTCTGGGATGCTTACTAGCACATCAAAATGAACAGATGCTCCCTGAGATATCTGTGTTTTTGGTTGGGTGCCAGACATTATCAATTCAGAGCCCTGCCCTTTGGTCTCACCACAGCCCCCAGGGTGTTCACCAAATGCATGGCAGTGGTAGCAGCTCATCATAGACTGCTTGGATTCAGAGTGTTTCCTTATTTAGATGACTGGCTTCTCACTGCCCCAACCAGGCATCTCCTCAAAAAGGTGAGAAACTATTTACTTCAATTATGTCAGTTTCTGGGGACCACAGTCAATTATGCCATGTCCCATCTACAGCCAATTTGTATATCAGTGTCCTAAAGATGATGGCAGTCCTCCTAGTGTTGCAGGCTTTTCAGGGCTCTCCATCTAGGGATAATTGCTATCCAAATGGACAACATGTCTGTGGTTTGGTACATCAACAAACAGGAGGGAACCCGGTCCTATCCCCTTTATTGAGAAGCACTGAAAGTTTGGCAGTGGGCAATCTCCTCCAGCCTCTTTCTTCTAGAAATGCACATGCCAGGGAAAACCAATGAGCTAACCGACAAATGCAGCAGGTCTATTCTGATGCCTCACAAGTGGTCTCTCAATCAAGCTGTGGAGGAGAGAATCTTTAGTTGATGGGGTTAACCTTACTGCATTCTGTTTGCCTTTCCCCTCAACAACAAGTGCAGCAGGTTCTTTGCCCTAATCCCCCCTCAGGGGGAGTCACAAAGAGATGTTCTGGTCCATGTGTGGCCCTCCAATTTCCTTTACATTTATCTTTCATTATCTCTGATTGCCACATTTCTTCAGAAAGCACTCTGGATTAAGAGCAAGGTTATCCTCATTGTCCCCTTTTGGCCTCATCAGGTGTGATTCCCCTTCCTTTGGTTTCATTTTCCATGTCCGCCTTGGACAATGGATCCCACTCCAGATTTGGTCACTCATCCCACAAGGATAGCTCACCCAGATATTCCAGCACTCAAGTTCTCTACATGGTTTCTCCAATTCCAATGATGGCTAGACAGCAGAGGCTTTCTTCCCCAGTCCACCAGATTTTGATATCAACCCAAAAAGCCTACACTAGAAAATGGAAGACATTTTCTTATTGGGCTCATCATAGAGAACTGGGTTTACTGCACCTATTCCAGCTGTTTTATATTGTCTTCCTTCAGTTTCTCAAGAAGGAGCTAGTTTTTCCACCATCAAAATTCAGCTAGCAGCCATCTCTACAATTATCACATTGGTGATAATGCTTTCTGAACTCCAAGCACTCTCCTCAAAATCACCTTACTTGGTATTCCACAAAGACAGGGTCACTTTACATACTAATCCATCTTTTCTGCCCAAAGTAGCTTCTGAGGTGAACATCAATCAAGTGATCAGTTTACCTGTGTACTTTCCACATTTTTTTAATAAAGGCGAACACATGCTTCACCTCTTAGATGTGCATAACCAGCTTCTTTTTATCTTCAAAGGATGAAGGTTTTTAGAAAAACTGACCAGTTGTTCCTGTCCTTTACCCCCAATAGATTGGGAAAACCAGTTTCTAAATTTACCTTGGATAAATGGTTAACAGATTTAATTTCATATGTTTATTTTCCATGAGGGTTGCCTTTGCTGAGACCTCCGAAAGCTCACTCCACTAGATCCATGACTACTTTGTCTGTTTTCTGGGCCAGAGGTTCTATTGATGATATCTGTGCTGCAGCCACTTGGTCCAATGCTCATACATTTATTGCTCATTTCAAGTTGGATCTCATTTCCAGAAGCAGAGTTGCTTTTGGTTCTGCAGTACTTCGGTACATCCTTTCATGATGGCCACCCAAGGTTATCAAAGTTGGGGACTCTGTCCCATTTATTAAGGAATGAATGAACATGACAACATCAGTTTTAAAAGTTAGGTACTCACTGTAACTATGCATCTGTGTTGCCCATTTTCATTCTTCCTTAACTTCCCCCCTCCTTCCCCCTCTCGTGTGGTTTGGGAGTAGCCTGATAGAAATATTGGTACCACTGTTCCTGTTTGAGCTCCTACTTCTGTTTTTATTCTTTATGTGGGCTATAACCTGTTTTTTTTCCTGATAGACACGCAAACTTGGTGTGAGGTAATATAGGGGTGTGGGGCATTATGGGTAAAGGGAGGAGGTCAAAAGTCATATCCAAGAATCTGGAAGAAATGCGGCCGAGCCAGATCTGAGGTCGGATCTGAGACCCATTTGCTGAGGAATAATGAAAATGGACAACAAAGATGCATATGCATGGTGAGTACAACTTTTAATTATAGTAATAGCAGAATTTAGTAAAGTTATCTCAGTTGTTCTGGTATTCCACAGTTGCAGAAGCAGTAATGGGCATATGTCACCCTTAAAAAAGGGAATCTTAGCATTTCTTTAAGGAAGACTCCTACACCCGTATGACAAACTGACTACTGCTTCATTTCCTCGGAAACTGCTGATCTGAAGTAGGATATTCATTTGTCTGCAACCTGTGGGTTATGGATCCGATATCGGATCCGATATCGGATCCGAACCGGCATAGTTTCCAGCTATGGATCCAAGCTCTCAGCTCCTCCCCTCACCCATAATGCCCTGCTCTACCCTCATGACCTCAGATCTTGTTTGCCGCGCTGGTAACTGGATGTGGTTTCTATAGCTCTCAGCTAAGTGGAATTTTCTTGTACTAAAATAGAATATTTTTGCTTTCTTTTAACTTTTTTGTGTGAAAGTTGTAGGTTTCCTATTTTTATTGACTGTTTTTAGTTTAATTTTATTTACAGTAGTATATTTTATTCCCTCCCTCGCTGATGCATTAGAGTGTGTGTGAGGCCTGTGTGCTTTTATAGTTTATTGTTTTAAGTTACTTCTGTAACTTTTGGTTAATTGACTATGGCTGACCAGCCTAAGTCATTTTCTCTAAATGCTCCGAGTGTGGCCATAAGCTCTCACCGGCTGATGGCCACACTCGGTGTGTTAAGTGTCTTGGGGTTGAACACCTCACATCTGGCTGTTCCATTTGTGCAGGGTTCAACCCCAGGGCACTGAGGGAGCGGAGGTCCAAGCTGGTCTTGGCGGGTCTTTTACCGCGGACTCGGCTCCGACCCCCGCTCCTTCGGGACTCCTGCGGCTGCAGCTGTTCCCCGGTAGCACCCCTCCTGCTCCTGGGACTCAAACTCCCGCTTCAGGACAGGAGAGGGATGCATCTAAAAGGACCGGAGGGAGAAGCACCTGGCGGCGGGCCGAGACCTCTGTTTCGGCCCGCCAGCCAAGCGGCTTCTCCCGGCTTCCTGTTGGCGGTCTCCTCCTTCTCGGCTCCGGTCACCTGTGTGCTTCTCACGGGTCCTGAGGAGGAGGAGACCCGATCTCAGCGAGGCTATCGAGGAGGCATTCCAGGCCTACCTCGGTAGCCTCGTCGAGATCTACCCATAGCCTTTCGGATGCTGATCTGGACCGGATGGTGCGAAGGTTCATCCAGGCCCAGATGCAGATGGGAGTGCTCTTGCCTCCCCTCCGGGGAGCTCAACACCCTTTTCAAGCCTATTGCTCCTTCTCCGACCCGCTTCCGGGTTCGAGCAGCTGGAGCCGAGCAGCCGGGCGGGGAGGTCGGAGCCGATAGTACTGGGTACCGGATCCGACCATGCCTCGAGTGCGTCGGACCCGATCTCTCGGAGCCTGGATCCGAGCCGGATCGGGGATCAGTGCTCCTTCGGCGCCGTCTGTGTCGGAGCGCACTGTCCCGCCGGATCCGAGTGCTTGGCGCCGGCTCCGATCCACTCTTCGGATCCGAGGGAGCCGATTGTCGGATCCTTTGGTCGAGGTCGGCTCCCCTTCGGCTTTTGATGTAGTGGAGAGGGCTCTGTTGAGGGTTTCCGGACCCCCGGCACTTGCTTCGGCTCCGTCCCGCGCTCCCTCTGCACTGGGCCAGGCTTCCACCATCCGGCCCCTGGGACAGCCCGTTTCTGTGCCCCAAGTTGCTCCTATGGAGCAAATTGTTGCTGCGAGGACTCCTCTGACAGCCCCCAGAGGAGGCTCCTCGCATAGCATACGTCAAAGGAGGCACATTGACTCCCTGAGTCTCTCACTGAAGACACGGACTTGGAGGAAGGGAAGGCTCCCCACGGTCACCCCGAGGATGTCTCCTTGGAGACATCATGGAAATGCTCCGTATCAGGGGGGGGTGGTCTGCCAAGTCTTCCTCGGACGAGTCCGTGTTCTTGGAGGCATTCGAAACGGGCCCGTCTACCTCTTGGGTGTCCCCCCCTGCCGACCCCCTGGTGGACCTTATTACCACCAGGGCGTGGAAGGAACCGGACACCGTGGAGCCAATTCCCAAAAGACCTGATAAAATCCTTAGCCCGCCTTCTGACAGGACCCATTGGAGTAAGGGGCCTCCTGTAGATGCCATGTTGATGGCGGCGGCCACAAAGAGGGAACTGGCTCAGGAGAGTCCCTCAGTCCACCCACCGAGCAAGGAGTCTCGGATGATGGACCGCTTGGGGAAGCGGATGTTCAGTTCGGCGACCTTTTCGTAAGGGCGCTGAACTATTTGGCACATGTTATTCGGATGCAGCGAGACCTTATTAAGGAGTACGCTGCATCCCCCCCTGAGTCCATTTCGGAGGAGGACAGAGCTCTGCACTCCACCAAAATGGCCACTCTTAGGTCAGTCACAAATACTTCTATGCGGCTACTCTCCCATGCTACGGGCGCCGCTAGAGCTGCGGGACAGGACTGGTCACTAGACGTCAGGCCTGGCTCCGCCACTCGATTTTCTGAGCCCTTCAAGGCGTCGTTGCGACGCCCCTTTGATGGTTCTGCTCTGTTTGGCAAGACCGTTCGAGGCGTTGACCCAGAGCGAGAAGGACGGGAAGACGCTGTCTGCCGTCGGAATCCGCTTCTCTGCACCCCAGAGGCCCTATTCTAGGAACCAAAAGGGTCAGAAGAAGATGTGGTTCGGAAGTCGCAGCAGTCCCAGCCTGCTCCGCACAACCAGTCCTTCCGTGGCAGAGGAGGACAGGGAGGGCGCCGCCCTAGAGGCAGAGGGGCTCCCAGAAACTTCGGGTCCAGGGAACCTTTCTCTGATCGGCCCGCGCAGCAGCCCTGAGGGGCTGCCCGACTGCTCTACTCTGGAGGCAGTCGGGGACGTTCGGGCACCTAGCGGCATGGGAGTCCATAACATCGGACCGCTGGGTTCTCCAAATCATATCCAGGGGATATCGCATTCCTTTCCTTCACCTTCCAAAGATGAAGTCCCTCCCAGACGTACCACCCGGTCAAAGGGAGGCCGCTTTAGCAGAAATTGGCCATCTGCTAGAGAAAAGAGCCATCCAGCCCGTTCCCCCAGACCAGATCGGATCAGGGTTCTACTCCAGGTTCTTGTTAGTGCCAAAAAAGACGGGGGAACTAAGACCAATCCTAGACCTCTCTCTCCTGAATCTGGCAGTCCCCAAAGAAAAATTCCGAATGGTCACTCTACAATCTATTCTCCCCCTTCTGGGAGAATGCCACTGGATGTGCTCGATAGATCTCAAGGACGCGTACTACCACATCCTAATGGACAGGCGCTCCAGGAGGTTTCTCCGCCTCCGCCTGGGAGCCAGTCACTACCAGTTCCGGGTCCTTCCCTTTGGTCTCACCACAGCCCCCAGGGTGTTTACCAAAGTACTAGCAGTGGTAGCGGCCCACCTGAGGCTTCAGGGGGTGCAGGTCTTTCCCTACCTGGACGACTGGCTCCTTACGCCCCAACAAGGCATCTACTTCTCTCGTGAGACTCCTTTCTCCATCTTGCTCCATTTCTGGGCATCACAATAAATACAAAAGTCCAACCTGGCACCCACTCAGCTCTTAGATTTCATAGGGGCCAGACTAGACACAAGGAGTTTACGAGCCTTCCTCACTGCGGACAGAGTTCTAAATCTGCAGCTCCAGGTGCGGGCCATTCTCCATTCATGTTCTGTTCCAGCGGAGTTGGTCCTGAGGGCTCTAGGGTCCATGGCTTCGTCGATAGCACTTCTTCCTCTTGCCAGGCTCAATATGCGCATTCTACAGTGGACGCTCTTAGTACAGTGGTCATACCTTGCTCTCTCCATGTATCATCCCATAGCGATCAGCAAGGCTTGCAAGCGGTCCCTCTTGTGGTGGCTCCACTCCCGGATCTCCACGAGGGTCGCCCATTTTGTGCTTCTCCCCTCTCGCCACGGTGACCACGGACGCCTCCGCCTCGGGTGGGGGCACTTTGGGCGGACAGTCCAAGGCACGTGGAGCGATTCAGAGACCTTACTGCATATCAATGTTCTAGAGATGAGAGCAGTGCTCTTAGCGTTGCTAGCACTTCAGGACTTTCTTCCCTTGGGAACAATTGCGATTCAATCGGACAATATGTCTGTTGTCTGGTACATCAACAAGCAAGGGGGAACAAGGTCTTACCCTCTTTGTCGAGAGGCCATGAGAGTTTGGGAATGGGCAATCTCCACCAATCGCTTTCTCATAGCAACGCACATTCCGGTCGGTCCAACATCCTAGCGGACAAGCTCAGTCGCACCATTCTGACCCCTTACGAGTGGTCTCTCAATTGTCAAGTAGCGGAACGCATATTCGCACGGTGGGGAACCCCTTCATGCGATCTTTTTGCCTCTCCCTCAAACACCAAGTGCGACAGTTTTTTCGCTCTGATACCTCCTCCCGGAGGTACCCCAAGAGACGCTCTGGTGCATGCTTGGCCACCCGGTCTTCTGTATGCCTATCCACCCTTGCCTCTGATGCTGCAAGTTCTTCAGAAAGCCTCTCGGGTGGGTTGCAGAATGATTCTCATTGCTCCGTTCTGGCCTCGACAGATCTGGTTCCCCTTCCTAAGGTCTCACTCGGTGAATCCTCCTTGGATTCTAGATCCTATTCGGATCTGATATCCCATCCATCCTGCATTCCTCCTCCGAACCTGGACAGCCTGAAGCTGACCGCTTGGCTGCTCCAGTTCCACTCTTGATAAGGACTCGGTATCTCTTCACCGGTAAAGGCTATTTTGGTGGCGGCTCATAAACCATCCACTAGAAAGGTTTACGAAGCAAATGGAAACGTTTCTCTGTGTGGGCGAGCGGCAAGGCCTAGATCCCTTCACGGTTCCTCTCCCCGTAGTGCTTGATTTTCTAACCTCTCTCTTTAATGATGGTGCCAGCAGTTCCACAGTCAAAGTTCAACTGGCGGCAATTTCTCACTATCACATTGGTCAAGAGTCTAATCCTCTTATGTCAGCCAAATTGTGCAAAACTTTTCTTAAAGGTACTTTCCTTCTCAGGCCCCCTATTAAGCAAGCAGTTCCTCCTTGGGACCTTTCTTTGGTCCTACAGGCCTTGACCGCTCCCCCTTTCGAGCCCGCGGCTACAGTGGACCTCAAACTCTTGTCTTACAAGACAGCCTTTTGGTAGCCATTACATCAGCCAAGAGAGTTTCTGAACTTCAAGCTTTATCAGCTAAACCTCCTTACTTGGTTTTTATCCGGACCGTGTCTCCCTCAGGACCAACCCGTCCTTCCTTCCTAAAATCGCTTCTGAAGCAAACATCAATCAATCCATTAACCTCCTGTTTTCTTCCCTAAGTATGAAAACAAAGGTGAATATAGGCTACACTCACTAGATGTTCACAGGCAACTAAGATTTTATCTCAACAGGACAGCTGGTCATAGGCAATCCGACCAGCTGTTTATTTCCTTTGCAAAATTCAATTTGGGCAAGCCAATTTCCAAAGTTTCTCTGTCCCGCTGGATTTCACAGTGCATTTTATTGGCTTATCAAGCGTCAGGAAGGCCCACCGGAGGGTGTTCATGCCCATTCAACCCGGTCAGTATCTACCTCAGCAGCCTTCAAGGCTAGGATTCCTCTGGATGATATTTGTGCAGCAGCTACATGGGCTTCATCTCATACATTTATTTCTCACTATAAGTTGGATCTTGCATCCAGGGGTAGAGCATCCTTTGGCTCCGGTGCTCGGAATATCCTTCCATGATGGCCGCCCAAGATTCAGGTAGCTGGGGACTCTGTCCCACAGGTTGCAGACAAATGAATATCCTACTTCAGATTTAGAAGTTATGTACTCACCATAACGTTCCATCTGAGTAGGTGTATTCATTTGTCTGCAACCATCCCGCCCTCTTATCCCCCTGGCCTTTCAGTTTCCTGCATATTACTTGTTACCCTTTTGAGGGTATTGTTGCTTTGGCAAACTCGATCTGAGGTCATGAGGGTAGAGCAGGGCATTATGGGTGAGGGGAGGAGCTGAGAGCTTGGATCCATAGCTGGAAACTATGCCGGTTCGGATCCGATATCGGATCCGATATCGGATCCATAACCCACAGGTTGCAGACAAATGAATACACCTACTCAGATGGAACGTTATGGTGAGTACATAACTTCTAATTTTTTTTTTCGTTTGTTTTTCTTGTTTTTTTTTTCAGCATTGTGACAATCTTTTTGGAGAGCAAACAGTGTTAATGTTGCACTGCAATACTAAGACTGGTAGTATCATGTGCATTCCCACATAAAATACAAGATTGCTGTGTGTCTTCATTATGAGAATTATTGCTCTTGTAAGCCATTATGTGGTCAGGAATATGCCACAGATGGACATTTATCTTTTGGCTTGATTTTGTTTCAGCATTCAGATGCCCTTAGGTATGAGCAGCTGCAGTTGTCTGCCATGAGAATTAGTGGGCAGCCATTCTATAAATGAGAGTGCACTATACACATTGCTCATTTTATTTTTGTGTTTGTTTGCATGCAATTGCAAGTTTGACTCATTGTTAATTCTGTAAAACAACACAGTTCATTCAAAACTAAAAACTAAAAAAACAAATAAATAAATAAAATAAACATTTGATCTGATGTTGGTAATGTTCCCTCAAGCCTCACAACCGACTCGGCCGTTTACTTTAGCTTACGCCTTCCAAACTCTCGAGCCAGGGTTTACCCATAATGCTCCTCTCAAAATTACCTCAAATCTCATTTGCCTCTTTGGGTGTCAGACGCGTTCAACCTTTCTCTCGAGTCTTGGCTTATTCTAAGTAAGTTTTTTGCCTATTTAAAATCTCTTTTTAAATATTTTTCTTCCTAATAGCTTTCTTACTGTCTACCTGCTCCTCTTGTTTTAGCTTTTTCTTAGAGTGAGTGTGTAGTTTTCTCATTTTCCTTACTACCGTTGGTAGATCTTCAAGTACCATTGTTGGTACATCCCTTACCTTTTTTAAGGTATATCTTAAATACCATTGTTGGTATTTTCAACCCCTTTCCTTCTTATTCTCTTCCAAAAAAAAAAACTTTGTTTCTATCCTTTTCTGCTAAAGTGTGTGTGTGTGTGTGTGTGTGTGTGTGTGTGTGTGTTGTGAGATTATGGCTGAAGAACACGTTTTCAACAGCTAAATCCTCTAAAGGCACCTTTGGATTTAAAAGGTGTCAGAAATGTCAGGGTAAAATGCCCAAGTCTGATGGACATACCCTTTGTGTCTATTGTTTGGGGAAAGTCCACTTACAAGAAAGTTGTTCAATTTGTCACGGTTTCTCTACCTGTATACTTAGCGAGCATAAGAACAAATTGATACATAGGGGAATTTTAAAATCTGATTTTGAAGAGGCCATTTCTGGGTCTAGAACTGAAGCCAGCACTTCATCATCCTCCTCTTCCACTAGTAAGAAAAGACCTTCTTCATTTTCAAGTACGTCGGAACCATCCAAGACGGTTTCTAAAGGGCCTTTGGTGCTGAAGAGTTCTTCTGCACTGAAAGGTATATCTGACTCGGCACCTACAAAATTATTGGAGCCGACACCGACTTCCTCAGCACCCACAGAGATTTTGGTGCCAGAACAGTCAAAGCTGCCTTTGCTCCCAAGGACAAAATATTCACCGTCTATTAAGGACAAAATATTCACCGTCTATTAAGGACAAAATATTCACCGACTATTGACCCTTTTAAGGACAGGCCACAAAGCCCTTTCCTCAAAGTGAGACCCCCTAAGTCTCCTTCAACTGCCTCGATTCGATCCATTAACAGTCTCTCAGAGGCCGACATTATGAGACTGGTGGATCAGTTCCTGATGGAGAGGGGCTATTGTCCTTGGTTTCAAGCCACTCTGGCATCAGAACTAGCCTACTTACGACACTACCCATTCCTCCTCCTTCAATTCCTATTGAGTCATTGGAGCCCTAGGTTCTGACACTCCCAATGTCGACTGTCTTGGTTCTGGTAGCATCCTGTCCTCCAGTACAGACAGCTGCCTTGAGCTCCTCTGGGCTTTCAACACTGGTGGCCTCCTGGGGTCAAAAATCTGTGGCTGGGTCCAAAGTGCAGGGGTTGGTTACCTTAACTTTGGACCCATCCATGTCTCTTGGTGCCTCGGCCTTTGTAGGATCTACCCAGGCTTCCGTTTTAAGGGTCGCCTCCTTGTTGTGGAATGTGAACCCGGTTCCGAAGGAGTCTGTTTCAGTTCCGGGCTCTCATCCCTCTACAGGGGAGCCGGACTTCTGGATCATGGAGAAGGCTTGCCCATTGGGGACTCAGGGGAGGTGCAGGGGTCAGGTTCCTTAATTTTGGACCCGTCCATGTCTCTTGATGCCTTGGCCTTTGTAGGATCGACCCAGGCTTCTGTTTCAGGGGTTGCATCCTCAGTGCGGGTTGTGACCCTGGTTCCGAAGGACTCTATTTCAGTTCTGGGCTCCCATCCCTCTATGGGGGAGGGGGACTGGCCTTCTGGATCATGCAGAAGGCTTTCTCCATTAGGGACTCACAGTCCTTGCCATCTGTGTCGGGACTAGTTTCTACATCCCCTTAACCTGAGCTGCCATCCATCTCATCCCCAGAACAGAGGGCACAAAAGTCCCAGAATAGACCCACTTTAGTGGTTTCCTCTTTGGACACTTCCCCGGATCATCACCTGAGGAAGCACCTGCAAAGAAGAATTGCAAGAGGAAGCACTTAAACTCCCCAGAGTAGTCTTTCACCAAAGATACTGATTTTGATGAAGGGAAATGCTCCCCCAGGTCACCCCCTGATGATGCTTCCTTCAGGGACATCCTAGAAATCCTGAAACAAAGGGGTGGCTGGTCCTTCATCCAGCCTTCTTCGGAAGAGTTGGTATACCTGGAGGCTTTTTATATTCAACCTTCTACTTCTTGGATCTCTCCACCTGCTGGTGATCTCATTAAGTTGATCACTCAGCAGGTGTGGAAGATGCCCAACTCTATCGAGCCAATCTCCAAGAGGCCTGATCATATCCTATCAGCCCCCAAGCATGAGCCACACTGGTCTAAAGGCATACCCATTGATGCCATGGTGATAGTGGCAGCAACTTGATGAAGAATGTTCATCTATCCATCCTCCTAACAAGGAGACTAGGACTTTGGATAGGTTTGGGAAGCGTATTTATGCTTCAGCGACCATCGCGCTTACGTCCTTGAATTATATGGTGCACTTTACAAGATTACAGAGGGATCTGATCAAGGGTTGGGAAGCGCATTTATGCTTCAGCGACCATCGCGCTTACGTCCTTGAATTATATGGTACACTTTACAACAATACAGAGAGATCTGATCAAGGAGATCTCAGATACCCTCTCAGGAGCAGTAGCTGAAGGGGTACGGGACAAAGTTACCTCTCAGCTAGCAACCCTTGATGCAATTTCTAAGCCGTTGATGAGGCTGATTGCTCATGCAGCTGAAGGGATGGCTAGAGCAGCGGGTCCAGGCATAGCCAGTAGAAGACGCTCCTGGATCCTCTTGTGTGACTTTGCAGAGACATTTAAAATGTCACTCATCAACGCTCTGTTTCACGGATCTACCCTTTTTGGTCCCAAGATAAAAGACACTTTAGTCAGATGTGAGAAAAATGACAAGACTCTTTCTGCTGTTGGCTTATGTTTCTCCACTCCTCAGTGGCCTTAATCTAAGAACCAGAGAAGTGGAAGACTATGGTTCAAAAAATCCAAAGGGCCTTTCCAGGATTTACACAGTAAAGACTTTTCCCGGGGCAGAGGGGGAAGTAATGGAAGACGCAACCCCAGAGGCAGAAATGAACTGCAAAAGCAGGGGTCCACAGAATCTTTCTCTGGTACTTCCTATCAGCACCCCTGAACGGGGACCCGATTGCCCTCCTCTAGAGGCAGTCGGAGGCTGACTTTCTCTGCACCAATCTGCCTGGCAAATATTAACTACAGACAAATGGGTGCAGGGAATAATATACAGATGTTACAAAATTCCACTATCATTACCTCCAGTAGCCCAGAAGAATCTCCTGGACGTCCCACCCAGTCAAAGGGAAGCAGCAGTCATAGAAATTAAAAAACTGCTGGACAAAAGACTCATCCAAAAAGTCTTACCAGACCAAACAGGATCCGGGATTTACTCAAGGTTCTTTTTAAAAAAAAACAGGTGACTGGAGACCCATCTTGGATCTCGGCCAGTTCAACAAGGCAGTTCAGAAAACCAAATTCCAGATGGTCTCAGTACAGTCGCTACTTCCTTTCTTGGAAAAAGGTGATTGGATGTGCTCAGTAGGCCTCCTGGATGCCTATTACTATATAAAAATGGACAAATACTCCAGGAGGTTTCTGCACTTCTGGCTGGGAGCCAGTCATTTCCAATTCAGAGCACTGGCTTTTGGACTCACCACAGCTCCCAGGGTGTTCACCAAATGCATGGCAGTGGTTGCAGCTCATTTCATACTGAAGGGCTTTTGAGTTTTTCCATACCTTGATGACTGGCTCCTTACCGCTACCACGAACCGTCAGTTAGAAGAAGCAAGAGATTACACTGTATGCCTCTGTATATCTCTAGGCATAACAATAAATTTCAAAAGGTCAAGCCTACGACCTTCTCAGTAGTTAGACTTCATTGGAGCCTGCTTAGGTACTGTCACAGGAATCGCTTCTCTTCATCCAGAAGGACTGCAATGCATCAGATTCAAAGTCTCTCAAATTCTAAGAAACAACAGAGTGCCAGCAAAATTAGCCCAAAAAGCGCTAGGCTGAATGGCAGCAACAATAATTCTTGCCCTCTTAGCAAGATATTGGATGCAAATCCTGTAATGGTTACTTGTCTCCCAGTGTTCTCTGATTTATCAACCAGTGTCTTACCTGATTGTAATTACCAACTGCTGCAAACAGGACCTTTCATGGTGGCTCCATTCTGATCAGATTCTCTTAGGGCAAACTTTCACTCTTCCGCAACCCCAAGCCATAGTGACCATGGATACTTCCCAGATTGGGGGCTTATCTGGGAAGAACAGTCCAAGGCATGTGGTCCCAACTAGAGGTCAACAAGCATTCCAGGATGTCCTTGCTCTGGGAACAGTAACAATTCAAATGGACAACATGTCAGTAGTTTAGTATATCAACAAGCAATGGGGAACCAAAACTTACACATTGCGTCAAGAAGCCCTCAGAATTTGGCAATGGGTGACTTCTTCCAACCACTTTCTCATAGCAACGCACATTCCAGGGAGCTCCAATGTGATAGCAGACAAGCTGAGCAGAACTATTCTTATGCCTCATGAGTGGTCTCTCAATCCTGTAGTGGCGAACAAGATTTTTTGCCACTGGGGCCAACCTTGCTGAGATCTCTCTGCCTCACCCTTGAACAGCAAGTACAGAAGATACTTTGCCCTAATTCCTCTACCTGGAGAGTCAACCAATGATGCTCTCCTTCACGATTGATCCACCAGTCTTCTATATGCCTTTCCTCTAATGCCCTTGATATTGCAATTTCTAAAGAAAGCCAAGAGGATGGAGAACTCAGTAATCCTTATTGCTCCTTTTTGGCCTCAACAGGTTTGGTTTCCCTTCCTTCGGCCTTACCTTCTTCATAAGCCATGGATTCTGGACCCAGCTCCAGATCTGGTGTCTCATCCAGAAGGCATGGTTCTTCCAAATCCCCAAAATTTCAAGCTCACTTCATGGCTTCTCCATTTCCCATGATTGCCAGGCATCCTTCCCTATCCTCTCTTGTCTGCCAAATAATTGTGGCTCATCACAGACCTTCAACTAGGAAACTTTACCAAAATAAGTGGGAAAAATTTGCAAACTGGGCTCTTAACAACAAACTTGATCCTTATTTGACCCCGGTTCATAAAGATTTGGATTTCTTAGCCAACCTCTATTAATCTGGTTCCACTGCATCAACGATTAAAGTTCATCTAGCAGCAATCTCGAACTTTCATATGGGATTCGATGGCTCACCTTTAATGCCCCACAGACCCTGCAAAGCATTCTTAAAGGGGCACCTGATGTCAAGACTGCCATTTAAAGAACAGATTCCTCCTTGGGATCTAACATTAGTCCTACAGTCACTTACTTTGTCTCCCTTTGAACCATCAGTGACTTGTGACAAAGTTTTTATCTTGAAAGCTTTATTTTTAGTGGCTATTACGTCTGCCAGAAGAGTATCTGAACTTCAAGTCTTATTCTGCAGACCTCCATATTTAATATTCCACAAGGATAGAGTTGCACTTAGGACCAATCCATCTTTTTTACTAAAGGTGGTTTCAGAAGCCAATATATCAGACTCTTCAATTGCCAGCCTTCTTCAATAATTTTACCAATAAAGGAGAGTATTCCCTTAATTTGCTAGACGTCCACAGACAACTACGTTTTTACCTTCACAGAACAAGGAATTCCAGAAAATCTGATCAATTATTTGTTGCATTTTCTTCCCTGTCTTTGGGTAATCCAACTCAAAGGTTACCTTAGCAAAATGGCTTAGATACTACATTACTTTTATTTGTCAGTCGAAAGGGCTGCAACTACCACTTCCAGTTAAAGCCCACTCAACCAGAGCAGTGGCAACGGCTGCAGTTTTTCATGCTAGAGCATCCTTGGATGACATTTGTGCATTTGTTCTTCTCCACATACTTTTATCACTCATTAAAAATTGGAT
This sequence comes from Protopterus annectens, assembly GCF_019279795.1. NCBI lineage: Eukaryota > Metazoa > Chordata > Ceratodontiformes > Protopteridae > Protopterus > Protopterus annectens. The sequence continues at coordinate 302,074,613 of NC_056732.1, read as the reverse complement.
CAGGTCTCGAGGGGATGGGCATCATTTGGTTCGATGGTGCTTAGGAACATTTTTCCATGAGACCTCCCAAGACTAAAGTAGCTGGGGACTCTGTCCCACAGTTAAGGACTGAGTGAACATTGACAACATTAGATCTGAAGTAGTTACTTCATTTGCTCTGCAACCTGTGGGGTATCGGATCTGATTTCGGATCTGAGCCGGCAGCTTACTAAGCTCCAAGATCTGAGCTCCTAGCTCCTCCTCCTACCCATAATCCCCTGCTACCAACCACATTACCTCAGATTGTTTTTTGCCGCGGCTGAAGAAGCTTTACTTTTGAAGAGCTCCTGGCTGGGTGAGATCGTTTCTATCTTTTTTCACCAAAAAGTTTTCAAAATCGTGTGTGTGTGGTAGTAAACCTTCTACCCCCTTTTTAGTGTTAGTTTTTAAATTTTTACTGGTACAGTTAATTAGTTTTTCTTTGTCACTCCCCCTCCTCCCTTAGCGTTTGGGTGTGTGTGTGAGTGCTTCAACATGGCGGAAGGGCCTAAGGCCATTTTTTCCAAATGTACTGAGTGTGGCCACAAGCTTTCCCCAGCTGATGGCCACACTCAGTGCGTTTTGTGCCTGGGGGCAACCCATTTCTTAGAGGCCTGCCAGATCTGTGCAGCCTTTAATCCCCGGGCACTTCGGGATAGGAAGAACAAGCTGATCCTGGCGGGAAAGCTCCCCCAGGAGTCAGCTTCTTCTTCCTCTCCTGTTCGGGCTCCAACTGCCTCAGCAGCCTCGGTGCCCTCTGTTCCCTCAGCTCAACCCGAGACTCAACCTCCCACTTCGGGTCTGGGCTCTGGGGAAACTAGTGCCTCCTCAACTAAGGAGAAGAGGCACAAGGATAAGGAGGGACATAGATCCCATAAAAGGCGGGCCGAGTCTCACCCCTTGGCTCCGCCAGCAAAAATAACTAAATCTCCTTCGGGGGTCTCCGGATCCTTCTCCTCTCGGCTCCGTTCACCTAGCTTCTCGCCGGAGCCGGAGGAGGAAGATCGGTCTCCCCCGAGGTCGTCGAGGCAGCCCTCCCAGCCTGCCTCGACTACCTCTTCCAGGTCAACTAAAAGCATCTCCAAAGCGGATATGGATCGGATGATGTGTCGGTTCTTACAGACCCAAATGCAGATGGGGGTGCTCTTGCCTCCCCCCCCCCTCTGGGGGGGAGCGCGGCCCCCATGTTTGCCCCGATCACTCCTTCTCTGACTCGTTTTCGGATCTCGGAGTCATCGGATCCGTGCCCATTCGGACTCAGGGAATTGTCGGCGCCAATAGCGCTGGTCTCTTCGACGCCGACTATGCCTTCGAGCTTGTCGGATCCGAGCTCTCGGGGCCGAGGGCTGAGCATCGGATCCGAGAGAGTTGTTGTATCTTCGGAGCTGTTGGCTTCAGAGCGCACCTCTCTATCAGCGCCGACTGCTTCGGCTCCGACCCCGATCCCTTCCTCGGAGCTGAGGAGATTGCTCTCAGAGGCTGGCGAGGGTGATTCTCCTTCGGCTTTTGAGGTAGTGGAGAGGGTACTGTCGAGATCCTCCAGATCCCCGGTTCGGGCTTTGGATCCACCCGTACCCCCACTGTATGAGGGTCTGTCTTTCATCATCCGACCATCGGGACAGCCTGCCCAAGCCCTCCAGCTAGTTCCTGTTAAGGAACAACAACCCGTGGACGAGCCCTCTTCGGATAGCCCCACCGAGGAGGTTCCTCGGAAACGTCGGTGTAAAAGGAGGCACCTGGACTCCCCCAAGTCCGTTACCACTGACACGGACTTAGATGATAGGGAGGGTTCCCCAAGGTCACCCCCTGAAGATGTCTCCTTTAGAGACATCATGGAAATGTTGCGTATTAGAGGGGGGTGGTCTGCCCAAAAACCTTCCCTTGATGAATCCGTGTTCCTGGAGGCATTTGAGGCAGGCCCATCTACTTCCTGGGTGTCCCCTCCGGCCGACCCCCTGGTGGACTTAATTACCACCAGGGCGTGGAAGGAGCCCAACACCGTGGAGCCAATACCTAGGCATCCCGACAAAATACTAAGCCCCCCCACAGATAGGCAATCATGGGCCAAAGGATCCCCTGTTGATGCCATGTTGGTGGCAGCGGCCACCAAGAAAGAACTCGCTCAGGAGAGTTCTCTGGTCCACCCGCCAGATAAAGAATCTCAAGCGTTGGACCGGATTGGGAAGCGGATGTTTGCTTCAGCGACCTTTTCTATAAGGGCGCTGAACTATATGGCACATACCATCAGGCTACAGTGAGACTTGATCAAGGAATACGCTGCAGCCCCCCCAGAGTCCATGTAGGTCGGAGACAGGAATGTGTTTACGACACGAATGACCACTCTGAAATCCATCTCCAATACCTCTATGCGGCTCCTCTCTCATGCTTCGGAGGGAGCCGCTAGAGCCAGCGGAGCAGGGGTCATCTTACGACGTCACGCCTGGCTCCGTCTTTGCGACTTCGCGGATCCCTTCAAGGCATCCTTCGCGAACACCCCCTTTGATGGTTCTACTCTTTTCTGCAAGACTGTTCGTGATATGCTGGTCCAAAGCGAAAAGGACTGGAAGATGCTGTCTGCCGTCGGAGTCCGCTTCTCTAGCCCCCAAAGATCCTTCTCCAGGAATCAGAGGGGACAAAAGAAGCTGTGGTTCCGCAAGTCTCAGCAATCCCATCCAGCTGCGGACCACTCGTCCTCTAGAGGCAGAGGAGGACAAGGTGGACGCCGGCCCAGAGGCAGAGGGGGGCCGCGTAATTTCGGGTCTAGAGAACCTTTCTCGGACAGACCCGCGCAACAGCCCTGAGGGTTTGCCCGACTGTCCCTCTCTGGAGGCAGTCGGGGGGCGGTTGATGGAGCACCTGTCAAACTGGGAGTCCCTTACAACGGATTGATGGGTGCTCTGTATCATTTCCAGAGGTTACTTCATTCCTTTCCTAAATCTTCCCCCCAAAACCAGACACCTCCCCGATGTACCACCCGATCAGAGGGAGGCGGCGGCTTTAGAGATTTTAAAGCTGCTAAGAAAAAGAGCCATCCAGCCCGTCCCCCCAGATCAGTCCGGATTGGGTTATTACTCAAGGTTTTTTTTGGTGCCAAAGAAAATGGGGGACCTCAGACCCATCTTAGACCTTTCCGCTCTGAACCTGTTTATTCCCAAGGAAAAGTTCCGGATGGTCACTCTTCAATCTATCCTCCCCCTTCTACGGGAGAACGACTGGATGTGTTCCATAGACCTCAAGGATGCGTACTACCACATTTTAATGGACAGACGATCCAGGAGGTTTCTCCGCTTCCAGCTCGGAGCCAGTCATTATCAATTCAGGGTTCTTCCATTCGGCCTCACTTCTGCCCCCAGAGTGTTCACCAAAGTCATGGCGGTGGTTGCTGCCCACCTGAGACTTCAGGGCATTCAGGTCTTCCCGTACCTAGACGATTGGCTCCTTACCGCGACCAACAGGCATCAGCTCTCGGTAGCGAGAGATTACGCACTGACTCTAGCCCACAACCTAGGCATTTCAATAAACCTGCAGAAGTCCTGCCTGTGCCCCACTCAAGCCCTGGAATTCATAGGGGCCAGGTTGGATACTCGAATCTCTCGAGCTACCCTAACATCAGTCAGACTAAACAGCTTGTCTTATCAGGTATTAGCCCTTCTCTGGAATCCTTCTCCCCCAGCGGAGTTAGTCCTGAGGGCACTAGGGTCTATGGCAGCCGCGATCGGTCTTTCCCTCCATGCCCGCCTGCGAATGAGAATATTGCAATGGACCCTTCAAGTCCAATGGTCCCTCTTGCTCCACCCATTGGGCACGCCCATACCGCTGAGCAGAGTTTGCAGGGACTCCCTTCTTTGGTGGTTGCATGCGCGGGAACTCAGAGAAGGGAGGCCTTTTGTGATTCCCCCGGTTGAAGCCACGTTGACCACGGATGCTTCTCGCCTCGGGTGGGGGGGGCATTGTTCAGGCAGATCCGTTCAAGGCATGTGGACTCCCCTAGAGACCGCATTGCATATCAGTGTCCTAGAGATGAGGGCGGTGCTTTTGGCATTGCAAGCTCTCCACGTCCTTCTTCCCCTGGGGACTATTGCGATCCAGACAGACAACATGTCTGTAGTTTGGTACATAAACAAACAGGGAGGAACCAGATCCTACCCCCTGTGTCGACAGGCCATGAGAGTTTGGGAATGGGCGATCTCCACCAACCACTTTCTGGTAGCAACGCACATCCTGGGACGATCCAACATATTAGTGGACAAGCTAAGTCGGGTGCTTCTCACTCCGTACGAGTGGTCTCTGAATCCATCTGTTGCGAAACAGATCTTCCACAAATGGGGTCAGCCTTGCTGCGATCTTTTTGCTTCTCCTTTAAACACAAAATGCAGCGAGTACTTCGCAATAATTCCCCCCAGAGGGGAAATCCCCATAGACGCTCTGGTCCTTGCTTGGCCTCCCGGGCTCCTTTATGCTTATCCTCCCCTTCCTCTCATGATGAAGTTCAATCAGAAAGCCTGTCGGTTGGGGAGCAGAGTTATCCTCATAGCCCCATTCTGGCCTCGGCAGATCTGGTTCCCCTTTCTGTGGTCTGACAGTGTGGCTCCTCCGTGGATTCTGGATCCCAGTCCAGAACTGATTTCTCATCCCGTGGATTGCCCAATGCCCAACCTGGTCAACCTCAAGCTTGCGGCTTGGCTGATCCAGTTCCATTAATGGCTAGGACTCCCGGTATCTCATCTCCCGTTAAGGCCATTCTGGTTGCGGCTCATAAGCCATCTACCAGAAAACTTTACAACAGTAAGTGGAAACGTTTTTCCATTTGGGCCGAAGATAAGGGCTTGGACCCATTTACTGTCCCTATCCCAACCATCCTGGACTTCCACTCGTTAATCTTTCAACAGGGAGCAAGCACTTCTACGGTTAAGGTACAATTGGCGGCCATCTCCCATTTTCATGTGGGTGATGGCATAGGTTCCTTAGCATCTACAAAGTTGTGCAAAACGTTCTTACGAGGCATCTTCCTTTTAAATCCACCGATAAAGTCTGTGGTTCCCCCATGGGACCTCACTCTAGTCTTGCAAGCCTTAACGAGTTCACCTTTCGAACCTCCGGCCTCAATTCCGTTGAAGTTCTTGTCATGGAAAACAGCCTTCTTAGTGGCTATTACTTCGGCCAAAAGGGTTTCAGAATTACAAGCCTTGTGTATGAAGCCTCCTTACCTTATCTTTCACAAAGATAGAGTGTCCCTCAGGACTAACCCGTCTTTCTTGCCTAAGGTTGCTTCAGAAGCAAATATAAATGAATCGATAAATCTACCAGTGTTTTTTCCCACATTTCAGAACAAGGGAGAATACACATTACACAAATTGGATGTACACAGACAGCTGCGTTTCTACTTGCATAGGACTAGAGAGTTTCGCAAGTCAGACCAGTTATTTGTCTCGTATGCAAAATCAGCCATGGGTAAAGCCATTTCCAAAGTCACTGTAGCAAATTGGATTCGTCAGTGTATTATTCAGGGGTATATATCGTCTGGCAAACCAGCCCCGGTTAATATCCGTGCTCATTCTACAAGATCTGTAGCCACCTCAACAGCCTTCTGGTCTAGGGTTCCAGTAGAAGACATATGTTCAGCAGCTACTTGGTCCTCTTCTCATACGTTCATTTCTCATTATAAATTAGATGTGATTTCGAGAAGTAGGGCTTCTTTTGGCTCTGCGGTGCTTCGGAATATCCTTCCGTAAGGACCACCCAGGTTCTTATAAGGTAGCTGGGGACTCTGTCCCACAGGTTGCAGAGCAAATGAAGTAACTACTTCAGATAAAGAAGTTATGTACTCACCATAACGTTCCATCTGAGTAGGTACTTCATTTGTCTGCAACCGACCCCCCCCCCCTGCCATCCCCTGAACCTTTCGGGATTTTCTGATCACCTTTGCAGTTGATATTTCATGTTTACAGGTTGGTAAGGCAAAAAAAAAACAATCTGAGGTAATGTGGTTGGTAGCAGGGGATTATGGGTAGGGGGGAGGAGCTAGGAGCTTGGATCTTGGAGCTTGGTAAGCTGCCGGCTCGGATCCGAAGTCGGATCCGATACTCCACAGGTTGCAGACAAATGAAGTACCTACTCAGATGGAACGGTATGGTGAGTACATAACTTCTTTATAATGTTCCATCTGTGATGTTCTTCGTATTTCACTGTTGCAGTCATTACATTTGAGTAATCCTGCTGGCAAGTTGCCCTCAGCCGGCCTGAATTCCAAAGTCTTGGGTCCTGCATCGGCTGCTGTCGCCCCTTCCCTGACGTCAGGTCATCAGGGGTATAAAAGAAGCAGCCGACGCCATTTTCTTCAGTCTTTCTTACCGCGCGGTGCCCAAAGCAGAAGCAGTTCGCAAGTGCCAGTCGGCCGACTCCTGAGATTTTCGTGTTTGAGTTTCAGATCCGAAGTCTTCAATAAAGCTATGGACCTCGTTGAGGAAACTTTTTTCTTGCTCCAGACCGATGTCAGAAAAAGTTAATAATTGTATTTCTTGTGGAAAGCAAATACCTCATAAGGATTTTCATTCTTACTGTATTCCTTGCCTAGGCCCTGATCACAACGTTACTGGTTGTCGGTTTTGTGCTAGATTTAACCAAAGCACTATTAAGCATAGGTATGATTTTGCTTTAAACTTTTTTGGACGCCGGTTTAATTATCCTGAAATGTCATCGGATAGCCATCCAACTACCGGAGTTTACAAAAAATGCAAAGAAAAGGATAGAGAAAAACAACTGAGGCCCAAAACCGACGACGAAGCTTCTCCTAAGCCAGTCACCGGTTCACCGGTTCTCAGTGAGGCGCTTTCGCAGCCCTTGACGCCCGCTACTTTAGAGTCGCAGGCTGCTACTGACTCCCACATGGAGTTGGCCATGCCGCTGGATACTCAAGGTATTGGAGCCTCGGACGCTAATCCCTCAGATGGGTCCGGAGCCACTGAGCAGGTACTGGCTTCTGAGGGTGTATTCAGACATAAACATCTTTACATTAAAACGACTTCAGCTTCAAAGGCAAAGACTAAAGCACCTTCTAATGCAAGGAAACAAACTCAAGAGCCATGTGGACAGGCCTCTATGCCCAAAAAACAGATGCTCAAAATGGCCGAAAACTTGATTACCTTGATCAGGGGTTCCCATCCCCTCCTTGTAAGAGGCCTAGGCAAGACACTGACTATGAATCTTCAGATCAGGTTTTTATTTCTTCTGATTCCTCTTCTGATCAGGAATATTCTCTTCCTCCCTATGAGGATTCTGATGCTGAGGAATCTATATCTTCAGCATCCCCTCCTGAGGACTATTCCTTTGGGGAAACCTTGTATACCATGAGGGAGCATTTCCACTGGGAGAGCCAAGATTGTTCAGAATCTAAAAAGAGGCTCAGGGATTTTCTTTTACTACCTCAGCACAGGCCTCTAGCCATTCCACCTGTGTTAGACATTGTAGATGATGTGTTTTCGGAGTCTAGCCTGACCCCTGACTCCTTACCCCCAGCTCCTGTTAAGCCTGACAGATATTACAGGGTTCCTGACTCACACAAATTTCTTTTTAAAAACCCTGCTGCTGACCCAGAAACTATTTCACAGGGTCCAAAGGGAGTTAAGGCTTCCACTGCAAAAAACCCAACCCCTTCTGACAGAGATTCAAGGGCACTGGATAGATGGGGAAAATAATTTACACATCTGCAACTTTGGCTATAAGGGCCTTAAACTGTCAATTTCATATGCTTAAGTATCAGCAACATGTCATGGGATTGCTTAAACAGAAAATGTTGTTAAATTCTGAATGTGCAGAAAACAAGGAAATGCAGAATTTATTGTATGCAGCAGAACAAGTTGGAAAACATACTTTGCAATGTGGTTTTGATTCTTTGGAGGCCTCCTGCAGGGCCGCAGTTACAGGTTCTGTAATTAGGAGGCATGCTTGGTTAAAGGAACAAAATCTGCCTGATCATGTTAAAGTTAAATTACTAGATGCACCTTTACAGCATGATACTTTGTTTGGTGGTAAGGCAGAAGAGGTGTTAAACAAAATGGAGGACAAAGCTAAATCTATGCAAACTGTCAAAGATTTTTTTGCAAGTGCAACCACCTAGGTTTAGTAGACACTGGCCTACAAAAAAATTGGTCCTTTCCTGTGTCAGACGGACCTCAAAGGGGCAGATCTAGACGCCCTAGGGGCAGATCCCAAGCGCAAGGTTCTTATAGGCCCAAACAATGGGGTGCTTCTACCTCCAAAGCTGGAGAAGATAGATCACAAACATACAGAAAACAGTCCCAATGACTTCCCCCTGCCTGCACCAAGCACTTATCTTCTGGCAGCACCCTTAGGGGGAAAATTAGCACTTTTTGTTCAAAATTGGCACATCATAACCCAGGACAAGTGGGTTCCAAACATAGTGTGACAAGGCTACAAGTTCCATTTCCATACTCTGCCAAAGGCAAACGGCTGTCCAGATCTGCCAAAAAATCAATGGGCAGAGGCACAAAAACAAGTCTCATCCCTCATGGACATGGGGGCCATTCAACAAGCACCAGAGCAAGAGCAGGGACAAGGATTTTACTCAAGACTGTTCTTGGTACCCAGAAAGGACAAGTCCTGGAGGCCGATACTGGACCTATCTATTCTGAACACTTTCCTGGATATTCCAAAATTCAAAATGTTGACTTTGCAGCAGCTTCTGCCCATGCTGGGCAAGAATGCTTGGCTTGTGACTTTAGACCTAAAAGAGGCATACCTGCATGTTCCAATCAGACAATCATGCTGAAGATACCTAAGATACAAGGCTAGTTCAATGCATTACCAATTCTCTGCACTGCCCTTTGGCTTATCTACTGCACCCAGGGTCTTTACAAAGTGCCTGGCACCAGTAATTGCATTCTGCAGACAAAGAGGAATACAAGGACACTCTTCTTCAACATCCGGCGTTTGTGAAAAGACTTCTAACATGCCTAGGGTACACAGTCAACAAAAAGAAATCAAAACTAGTACCCTTACAAGAGATAACATTCCTGGGTGCAAGCTTGAATACAACTGCCCAGATGGCTTATCTCATGCCAGACAAAGGCAACTGACTACCTATTTCAAAATGTTGGCAACAAAGGCCCAGTTATCTACAAGAAAAAGTCTTCAGGCTTTGGGCTTCATGGCATCCTGCATCCTACTAATTCCATATGCAAGACTGCATATGAGGAAACTTCAATGGTACCTAAAAAGTGTTTGGACTCAACATTGCCACAGCCTGGAAACAGTCATTACTTTCATTCCCTGCCTGCAACAGGAGTTTCGATGGTGGGCAAAGGCTTGTCACCATAACAAGGGACAACCATTCACATTACCTCTAGCCAGGCAGACACTAACAACGGATGCATCAGACTATGCCTTGGGAGCCCACATGGCAGGAAGATGCATTCAGGATACATGGTCCTCAAACCAAATGCATTTACATATCAATCAAAAAGAGATGCTAGCTGTTCAAAATGCCCTGACAGCCTTCAAGGACCTACTTCATCCGGGACAATTACTGATAAAGACAGACAACACCATGGTCATGTGGTATATAAACAAGCAGGGGGGCACACATTCTTACCCCCTTTGCTGACTAGCCATGACCTTGTGGGACACAGCTTTGACTTACCAAGTACATCTGCAGGCACAATTCCTGCCAGGAAAGGAAAATACTCTGGCAGATGAACTAAGCAGAAACCTCATGGATCCACACGAGCGGAAGCTGGAGCCACAAGTCTTCAGCATGATAACAAGGAAATGGGGATGCCCGGACATAGATCTGTTTGCCTCCCCTCTCAATTACGAACTAAAAAGATTCTGCACAAGGACTTATCACAAACAAGCATGGAAAGTGGACGCCCTATCTTTCAGCTGGAAAAACTTATCAGTATATGCCTTTCCTCCACTACCTCTCCTTCCAAAGGTGCTCCTAAAGGTAAGACAGGAGAAGCCAAAGATGATACTGATTACCCCAGACTGGCCACACGCCAGTACTGGTATCCAGTACTAAGAAACTTATCTCTATAACCAGCTTGGACTTTACCTCAAATACCTCGACTACTGTCCCAGCAAAACAATCAGATCATGCACAGCCAACTCAGGACATTAAACTTGACAGCATGGCTGATAATGTAGTCATACAAAAAACACCTCTCAGTAAAGCTGTGATGGATGTCATTCTGGAAGCCAGAAGGCCTGGTACTAGAAAGTCTTATGCTGGAAAATGGAAGGGATTCTGTGCCTGGAACCAGGCACAAGGAACTGATACAGCGGTACCAAATATTCCTCAGATTTTGCAATACTTAACTGAGATGCTGGACAAAACCTATCTTTTTCATCAATTAAAATTCATGCCTCTGCCATTTCGGCAAATTACAATAGAGAGCCACCACTTTTTTGTCACCGTTTATTAAGACAGTACCTCAGAGGAGCCAAAAATTTAAGGCCCCCAAGGAGACTACCAATACCTGCATGGGACCTCAACTATGTCTTGGAAAAGCTCACCCTGCCTCCTTTTGAGCCAGCTGCTACTGCTGATATGAAGTTTTTATCTTGGAAAACAGCTCTGCTGTTAGCAATTACTTCTGCAAGAGGAGTTTCAGAGCTACAGGTGCTTATGGCTGTGGAACCTTTCATCATTTTTCATCCAGACAGGGTCTCCCTGAGGACAAACCCAACATTTATGCCTAAAGTAGTGTCCAGTGTGGCTCTTAACCAAGCCATCCATCTGCCAACCTTTTACCCAAATCCACAGAACAAGGGGGAGAGAATTCTGCATTCTTTGGACGTACACAGGCAGCTTAGATTCTACTTGGACAGAACCAAAGCTTTCAGGAAGACAGAGCAATTACTAGTGGCATATGCTGCAGGATCACAAGGAAAGCCTATCTCAAAGCAGACTATTTCTAAGTGGTTAGGCCACTGCATTTGTTTCTGCTACTTACACCATGGCAAGACAGTGCCTAAGGGCATTAGGCCTCATTCCACCAAAGCTGCAGCCACCTCAGCAGCCTTTCTCAGGGGAGTACCAACCAGAGACATTTTAGAGGCGGCTACTTGGAGTTCAGTGCACACCTTTACAAAGCATTATCATCTGCCACTCTACTCTAAATCCAGGGCAGGCTTTGCCACTGCAGTTCTGCAGGGCCTCATAGCCGCTCCTACTGCTGTTTAGTTCCAGCCTCCCAACCTTAGCTTTGGGACTCTACCCAAATGTAATGACTGCAACAGTGAAACACAAAGAACATATTACAGTTGTGTACACTTACCATAAATGTAGATGTTCGAGTGTATTCACTGTTGCAGTCCAGGTTACCCATCCGCCTTCCCCCTTTTTTCTTTTGGATCTTATTTTTCCTTCTCTGATTTATACTACCTATGTGGTGTATTTGCTTATAGATGAAGGTAAAATTTATATTGGTGTATTTCTGAATATATATATATATATATATATATATATATATATATATATATAAAGTTTGGCTACCCTTTTTGGGGGCACCTGACATCTTGGGCAAGAAAAACTGAAGAAAATGGCGTTGGCTGCTTCTTTTATACCCCTGACGACCTGACGTCAGGGAAGGAGCGACAGCAGCTGACGCAGGACCCAAGACTTTGGAATTCAGGCCAGCTGAGGGCAACCTGCCAGCAGGATTACCCAAATGTAATGACTGCAACAGTGAATACACTCTAACATCTACATTTATGGTAAGTGTACACAACTGTAATTTGTTGATCTTCCCCTAATCCTTGACATTCTCCCCCTCCTTCCCCCATCCTGAGACACTTAGTGGACCGAATCTTCTATGGCTGGCTTCATATTACAGACACATATCTGGTCTCTGACTATTATGTTTATTATTATTATTACTATAATTTCTGCTTGTCTCTCTGCCACTATGTTGGGCAAATTCGATCTGAGGTAATTTTGAGAGGAACATTATGGGTGGAGCCTGGTTCGAGAGTTTGGAAGGCGTGAGCTGAAGTAAATGGCCGAGTCGGTTCCGAGTCTCAGAACCGAGCCCACAGTCAAGGATTAGTGAATATCGACAACACAGATAGAACGTTATGGTAAGACATAACTTCTTTTTTTACATGTATTATATTTTGGCACATGTCCTGGCACATGTCCTGAACTGTGTGCTGCACAGTGACCAACGTTCTTCATGTACGAAAAGTATCAGCTAGCTGCTTTTTGAAGTTATTATCCAAAAAGCTAGAAATACTGTCCTTTTATAACAGTCCCAATAAGCATTCACAGACATGCATAACAAGTGCACAAGGATTGTGCTATTTGTTAAAACAGAAGATATGCAAATAAAATATAGGTACATGCATCCTATTTATGTGGACGACTGCCATTTGCAGTTTTCATCAGTTCATTATTTACTAGGGAAGGGCATTGGAGCCTGTGACTGTAGAAATGTAGCAGTTTTTTAGAACAGTTTTTTTCCTAATGACCAGTTACAGGCTGTGTGAGCTGACAAACGTGAATACCTTCAGTACTTTAGCAGGTACACAAAACTGTCTGCTTGGAATCAGGGAGTGGTAGTGGAATTTTACATTAAAATAACTGATCAGCAGATAGAAACAGACGTAACTTGGTGAAAGGTGATGTTCATCTTTAGGAATCTCACATAAAACTTTTTGTCAGTCTCTTACCTTGAATATCTTAGAGAAAGCTGAAAATTATAATGAAAATTGCTTTTTAGGATATCTGTACAAATTATATAGAGAGCTTATTGAATAACATGATTTCATTTAATTTCTTAGCCAGGTATACCCACAAGGCGCATGTGCCTCTTTTTAGGAGCAACCTGGTAACACTTTCTTGTTAAGGGATTTTTTTCAGACTCACAAAGAAGGCAAATGATGAATGAGAGAATCAAACCCAAACTACAGGATAAAGGATGTATTTAGCTCAAAGCCTTTATCTTGTGATTTACATTGGCAGCTGGGCTGGTACCAATATCCATTGTTTGAAGATTAAGGAGCTTGCAGCTGTATGTAACACTGGCTACAATCCTCATAGTTAGTCTACAGAAGTATATTTTTATGAGGGAAAAGCAAAATTCTGGGGCAAAATTAACACTATTTATGGAAACCTAGTGACATTTGAAAGATATCCTCACGTATTTACGTATTATACAGTTATTATTATTATTATTATTATTAGTAGTAGTAGTATTAACAACTCACTTTAAAAAAAAATGATTAAAAAATACATGAATACAAATATAATCAAAGAAACAGAAATACAAATCAATGTTAAACATATATGCTCTCAGAAATATAATTTCACCTTCATTAAATGGTCACCTGAACACTTTTGTTTACTTTGAAATACCTGAGCTTTATTTGCTGGCTTTCTGCATCCTCAGGTGTTGTTTATTCAGGTTATATCTACTCAGGTTATGGCTGCTTGCTGTTGATTGCAGTGATCTGCAAATGATTACATTATTATGCTGAATATTTCTCCAAGATAAACATGTAATAGAGACAGAGCAGTCATACTTTTTATGTTTTTTTTTCCTCACCCCCTGCCAGCCATTAGGTCTCACCTGCCAGACCCCTCTCTACTCATTCATGCTCCTATAGGGCAATAACCAGTCCACTCTTTCCTCTGCCAAGGTGAGAGAACCCAATTGCTTATTTGTTGCCTGTCAGAGTGAGAAGTAATCAGCCCACTATTTCCTTTCAAGTGTGAGATGCAGGTGTCATCAGGCCTTCGTCCTATGAGGGTCCACTCTTTCCTTACTTAATTCTTTTCCCATGTCATGTGAGCCACTGTCTAGGAAGGTTCATACATGCCTCTGCATTGTATACCACATGACCCAATAGTTGATACCTGCGGTCCGTCAGCACTCTTGTTGAGGTCAGTGGTACAGAAAGTCACATATCCTTATCCCCTTAGGATAGTCAAGCTGTTATTGAATGCTCACTTCCATTCTTCCTACCTCTGTCCTTCCAGTTCATGGCATGCTAATTAAACCTGGGTGGTCTGGGTCACGGTCAGGCCTTTATCCAAGTATACCACAGGGCGGAGGCCATTCTTTTCACTGGAGTGCTTGGGACTTTACCTTCCTACAAAGAGCTAGTACAATTTTGAGGTAACATAGTAGACCCAGTCATTCCTCTCACTTCCTGTGTACCTTTTGAAACTACCCTACAGACCCTCCCTTGCCACCTTCAATGTTCATCATATTGATCACTGCTTAGCTATATGGTTATATCCTGCCAAGGATGTAACAGCCGGCCAGCTTCAAAAGCTTCACGGCACCTTACATGTGCCCAGACAGTCAGGCAGCTCAAGCTGAGCTGACGAAAATACAATTTTGGGAGCAAAGCCCTTTAGAGCTTTACTGCCACAGAAGACTACATTCCTCTTAGGTTTTTGAGGACCAGCTGTTTGCTTGCACTTTCCTTTGCCAGGTAGATAAGTTTCCTTTGGGGAAAAAACTTCAATTTTCTTAATTTTGTTGATGTTTTATTATTTTCCTCTTCAGGAACATTATTTTAAAGCTAGGAGTGTTGTGTTTAATCTACTGCCTCGAGACTGTATCATAGTTTTAAACAGAGCACTTGTTTTTTTGTCAGTTTAAAAGTGGTGCAAAGTAACTGACAATATTTTTCAGTGGAGAAATTATGTTTATTTTTTTTTTTTTTGTGGGGCTAGCATAATGTTTTAAAGTGCTTTTACTGTATATTTTCTGAAAAAAAAATAACTTTTGTGTACTGGTAATGTTTACTGGCAATTGTTGCTCATTTTCCCTAAGAAATATGCACCATTTTCAGCTTGACCATGGAACAGACTAGTGGTTCTTCTTTCAGCCACAAAAAAAATATGTTAAGCAAACAGCCTCTGCCACCACAACAGGCTAGCAGTTTGCCTCAGTCACAGGTGAGTGACTCTGCTGTGGCCATTTGTTACACCTCAAACCACTCATCTTGTACCCCGGAGCCCTCAAGTGTAGCACCTACAGCTACAATGGACCCAGGATTAGCCATATCTTTTGCGGCTGTTGGTGCCCCGTCAGTGGGCAAGGGAGAGCCAATCTTGAGGGAACAGGGAAGGTTTCCATTTGTGTTAGAATGCTACGCCCTTCCCTGAGAAAGCAGCTGTTGCCATTAGTAACATGGTTGCCCCTATTTTTCCTGTCAAAAAGAAACAGAAAATGAAGCATGTTATCTACTACTCAAATTTCTTTGGATAGGAGTAGTTTACTGGGTCTGGCTCATGGTCTAACTTGGGCTATTAATCCTACTTGTAAAGCAGTTTTGTTTAAAAGAAAGAGGAATTCCTTTTTTCCTGAAGAGATTCAAGAGTCTAAATCTGAACAGGTAGATGCAGGGTTTGATACAGATTTTTTTCCCTCAGATTTCTGATTCAAAAGAGGGGAGTTCCATTTTTGTTTTTCCATGTGGGTGTTTCTCTTTCTCTGAGAATATTGCTAGAATGTGCCAGTGTTTTCAGTGGGAGAGCACTGAGATATCTCAATCCCTCAGAAAATACTATGAGTTGTTACAGAAGGATTTTCCAATCCTCCTGTTCTGTCTGCTTTAGAGGATGTTTGTGTGGATTACTGCCTGCAGTTTTCCTGATAGTCAGCCAGCTGCCTCTAAAAAGGCAGATTGGATATATAAAGTTTCTCAGATTTTAATTTTTTTTATACACTATTCCCAAACCCGAACCAGCAACTATAGCCTTAGATGACCCCACTACTGCTGAGCAGTTAGTTAATTATAATCCTACTCTTTCTGATATGGATGGGAACATTATTGATCGGATGTTGTACTTTACATTCATTCCTCAGCTGATGTGTTCAGTTCCGACTTAGCCACATCTACCAGATCATCTGATCCTAGAACTATTTTTTTTTTGTTTTTTTTTTTTAAATAATTACCACAAGGAAAGACACCTTTATTGAGTTATCACTTGTGACATAGGCACATTTACATTTATATAAAAGTAATTAAACTGCATTAACAAGTTAAAATTAACAAACATTGTGCTTCACATACATTGCTATATACTATATAACCTAAGCAACATTGCATACATTATTTACTTCCTGCACCCTTTTTTTTAACAAGAAACATCTTTATTAAACCATCACTTATGACACAAGCAATCATACATTTATATAAATGAAAACAAACCACACTGGCGCAATTCTAGTTGCAAGCATTTTACAGTACAAACCATACTGACACACTCTCAGGTGCAAACATTACTTGCAAACTACCTAATCATTTTCAGTCAAACATTACATAGGTTCATAGGTTCATAGATTAGTACTAAGCTAACTGCCCTTGCAAGCCATTTTAAGCCTAGCCAATTATCCCTTGTGAGACTCAAACCCAGTACCTTGTGTTTGTAAGGCAAACACATTAACCATTAGGCCACCCTCCCAACATAGCTCATTTAAGTCCTGCTTTCATTTAAACCTTATTCCTCCTCTGTATATATTGTTCCCACAATTCCCATTTTTCCTGTGGAGTTTGCTCCTACCATTTTCTAAAGTTCTCAATTCCAGTTGTTTTATCTCTGTTACTATAATCAGTACTTTTAATATAGTTGGTTTAGATTTTGATTTCCACGTTCTAGTAATTTCTTTTTTGGCAGCCACCATAATTAGACACAGCAAGGCCGTACCATGTCTAGGCAATTCCACTTCTGTATCATAGCTCAGAAAAATTATCTCCCTCGTCACACCAATCCATCCACCCAGCATCTCCAACAGTGCATCCATCCTGCAGGGAATCCTTAAAGTCTGCCAACTCACTGCACTCTCAGTCACACCTCCAACATTTGCTTTCTACCTGAGGAAAATTTCTCTAGAGTCTACTTGATATAAAAATATCTATGTAAACATTTCCAAGCCAAAACTGATCCTGGAGCTCTTGAGCTCCTCCCTTTACCCACAGGGCCCCACCAATCTAATGTACCTCAGATCTCATTTGCCACCATTAGTTTTCTTACAATTTTTCTTGATCGTCAATTTAAAATTATTTTTTGCTATTGCTCTTCCTCCCTCCCATTTTCCATGGGTTAGTTAGTGCAGTTGACCACTCAAAAATCAAAGTCCCTCAGTAAGCCCAGTTTACTTGGAAATGTTTACATAGATATTTACTTGGAAATGTTTACGTAGATATTTTTATATCTAGAGAATTTTTCCTCAGGTAGACAGCAAATGTTGGAGGTGTGACTGAGAGTGCAGTGAGTTGGCAGACTTTAAGGATTCCCTGCAGGATGGATGCACTGTTGGAGATGCTGGGTGGATGGACTGGTGTGACGAGGGAGATAATTTCTCCTTTAAGCTACTGTTTTTTCTCTATACCATTGCTGGTATCTCCTTGTACTCTTTGGAGTACTCCTACCACTTTTGGTAGTTATTCCACTTTTCTTTCCTTCCTTCCTTCTTAAAATAAATAAATAAATAAATAAATAAATAAAAATCTTTATCCCTCTATATAGCAATATTTTTATAGCTGTGTTTTATTTTACTGGAGCTCATTGTTGCTTCCTGTCTTTTTGCTGACATGGCTGATAAACCCTCTGGGTTTACAAAATGCATTTCCTGTGGGCCCAAACTTCCTAACTCATATGCCCACAGGGAATGCATGCATTGTCTGTGTCCTTGACACCTTAATGTGGACTGTGTGATCTATTCTGTCTTCAACACCAGAGCTTTAACATATCACAGAAAAAAAACTAATTTTACAAGGTCTTCTGCCTTTTTCCTCTATTCCTCAGTTGCTGGGGTTCAAACCCTTTCTAAAAGCTGGACAAAAGTAAGCATGATACTTTGCCTAAGGAAAAGTATTCCAAAAAAAGGTCTCCTGATCGTGCTTCGGTTTTGACGTTGGTTGCTTCAACGGACCCCCCCCCCTGCAAAAGTTCATAAGAAGGTGGATCCGTCAGTCTCTGATTTGACCACTCAAAAATCAAAGTCCCCTCAGATCTGATCTTGGCCACTTTTGTCGGATCTGATTCCATCTAGGCTTCCTTCTTTCCTGGAGGGGTCACCTCAAAGACACTGTAGGCCACCTTCCACTACATCCTCCCTTAGATTCTCCAGAAGTCTCTCAGAAGCTGATGTGGACAGAATGATGAGGAAGTTTCTCAGAGCATAGATATTTGTCCACTTCCCCTGTAGTATCTCCTTCTCCAATCTGAACCTGTGTTTTGGAGACTTCAGATCCATGATCTTGGAGGGTGTCTACATTAGATCTGAAGACTACTTGTTCATCGACTCCATTGGTTCCCCTGAGCTAATAGACACCAAGTATCTCTGCACTGGAGATTTCTTGGAGCCAAACCATCGGCACCAGTTCTGGGGGCTTGGAGTCAGCTCCGAAAGTTTTGGAGCTGTCTCTTCCCCTTGGAGCCTCAATATTAAGATATCTAGAGTCAGACTCCCTCCTAGGGTGGAGTGCTGGTGGGGTTGCAGGCGCTGTTGATTCAAGATATTCAGCCTTCAGAGCTGTTGACTTCTGTGTCCCCTAGGTATTCTGCCTTTAACGTTGTGGAGAGGGTTTTCTCCTTGGCTAGAAATCATCCCTGCCATCCTCAGATCAGACAACCCCACACCAGAGGCTACCTTTCATAAAGGATTTGTGGGTCCAAAGGATCATATGCAGAGGTTATACTACACAATTTTCCCTAACCCCTCCTCACAGTTATGACGAAAATCCCCAGTGTTCCACCCAGTCAGAGGTAAGCAGAGTCTCTGGAAATAAAAAGCTGCTAGAAACAAGAGTCATCCAGGAGGTCCCTGTAGACCAGAGAGGGTCCAGAACTTATTCAGGATTCTTCTTAGTGCCAAAAAAGGCAGGGGACTTGAGACCAGTTCTGGATCTCAGTAATATGAACTGGTTTGTTCAGTATACAAAGTTACGGATAGTCATGGTTCAGTCCATCTTGCCTCTGCTGCAAAGGGGAGACTGGATGTGCTCCTTAGATCTTCAGGATGTGTACTATCACATTAAAATGAATAGGAGCTCCTGCGCATCTGGCTGGGAGCCAGTCATTACCAGTTCAGAGCACTGAGCTTTGTTCTCACCACAGCCCCCAGGGTGTTCACCAAATGCATGGCAGTGGTAGCAGCTCACTTGAGATTGCTGGGATTCTGGGTAGTTTCCATATCTAGACAACTGGCTCCTTACTGCCTCAAACAGGCATTGACTTTTACAGGCAAGGGACTACTTGCTTTAGTTGCATTCTCAAAAACAGTCAATTACAACAAGTCTCAACTCACCCCGATACAGAGTCTGGAGTTCATAGGTGCTCATTTGGACACAATCAGTTAGATAGCCTCTCTTCCTCTATCTGAATAAACACACTACATTCTCAAGTCAAGAATGTGATTCAGAGTTCATCTCTTGCAGTCCAATTGATGCTACAAGCAGCTATCATTCTTGTCCCTTTGGCCAGATTCTAAATGAAAATCCTTCATTGGACTCTGTCGACTCAATGGTCCATTCTTCAACATCCATTAGCTACACCAGTCAAGATTACACAAGCATGCAAAAGGTATCTTCTGTGGTGGATTCATTCAAATCAACTCTGAGAAAGCTGTCCCTTTGTTCTTCCCGTGCTCAAGGCCATTGTAACCATGGATGCCTCCCAGTTGGGGGGGGGGGGCACTACTTGGGAAGGACAGTCCAAGGTATGTGGTTACCCGAAGAGGCCAAGGTCCATATCAATGTCCTAGAGATGAGAGTTGTCCTCCCAACATTGCAGGCCTTCCAAGATATTCTCCCAACCTGGACAATTGCAATACAAACAATATGTCAGTAGTCTGTACCATCAATAAACAGGGGGAAACCAGATCGTATCCTCTTTGTCGAGAAGCCATGAGAGTATGGCAATGGATGATTTCTTCCAACCACTTTTTAATAGTAATGCACATTCTGGGGAATTCCAGTTTGTTTGCAGACAAACTAAGCTTGTCCAATCTAATGCCTCATGAGTGATCTCTCACTGTGAATATGGTGGAGAGAATTTTCCATCAATGAGGCCAGCTATATTGCAATTTATTTGCCTCTCCCCTCAACAAGTACAGCAAGTTCATTGTCCTGATCCCTCCATTGGGGGAGTCACAGAGAGATGCTCTACTTCACAATTGGCTCTCTGGTCTCCTGTATGCCTTTCCACCCTTGCCACCAATTCCCAAGGTTCTTCAGAAAGCAGTTTGGTTGAATAGCACAGTTATCCTCATTGTACCTTATGGTCTCATCAGATTTCATTGCTGTTCCTCTGGCCTCATCTTTAACACCCACCCTAGATTCTAGATCCAACTCCAGACCTCCTGTCTCACCCAACAGGCATAACTAATCCAGACTTGACAGGCCTTAGACTGACCACATGATCTCTCCAGTTCTGCTGATAGCCCAGGCTGTCCTCCCTGGTTCATCATATTTTACTATCTTCTCATAATTAATCTGCTAGAAAAATATATAAGAGTAAATGGAAAAGATTTGTCCTCTGGGCCTTTAGCAAGGATCTTGACCCTTTTTCAGTGCCTGTGCCTTCAATCCTTGAATTCTTAGCTTCAGTCTTCAGTGGAGGGGTAGTTTCTCAACTATTAAAATTCAATTGGATGCCATTTCTTATTTTCACCTGGCTGAAAATAACTTTACTTTAGCCTCTTCTAGGCTATGCAAGGCCTTTTCTAATAGAGCTTTTTTCTTAGGCCTCTGTTAAAAGATCTTACTCCTCCTTGGGATTTGAATGTAATGTTTCAGGCCTTAACTCAATCTCCCTTTGTACCGTCAGTCAAAGCAAATCTTAATTTTTTTGTATTGGAAAACCACTTTTCTAATTGCTGTAACATCAGCTAGATGAGTATCTGAACTCCAAGCTCTATCCTCAAAACCTCCTTAACTGATTTTTCACAAAGACAGGGTGTCATTGCGAAGAAACCCATCCTTTTTACCTAAGGTAGTTTGAGACAAACATAAACCAAGTCATTAATCTCCCAGTTTTCTTTCCCAACTTTTCAAATAAGGGGGAGTATATGTTGCACGTTTTGGATATACATGGACAACTTCGCATTTACCTTCAAAGAACCAAAGATTTTAGCAAATCTGACAAGTTATTTGTTTCATTTTCTTCTAACAGGTTGGTTAAACCAGTAGCTAAACATACAATGGCCAAATGATTGACTGATTGTATAACTTTGTATAATTTTTGACTACAGCAAATTGGGATTACCTTCACCAGAACCTCCTAGAGCCTATTCCATGAGGTCTATGGCAGCTTCTTCAGCCTTTTGGTCAAGAGCTTCATTAGATGCTATTTGTGCTAATCCTCACATTTTCAATGCATATTACAAGATGAATTTAAATTCCAGGAACAGAGCAGCCTTTGGTTCAGCACTACTCTAAAATATCCTTCCATAAGAGCTTTCCAAGGTTATAGTAGCTGGGGACTCTGACCCATCATTGAGGAATGAATGAAAAGGACAACATCAGATAAAAGTTATGCACTTACCATAACTTTCAATCTGTATTGTCCATTTTCTTTCTTCCTCCATGTCCCGCCCATCTACCCCATCTTTTGCTTCTGGAAATATCTAAGAGTTGTACAGGAAACTCTCTTCCTTGTTTCAGCTCCAGCTTCCCTTTTTCCTTTCTACTGTTGGTTTTTATCTATAATAGATTGCCCTATTATATCTAGAGGCTGCAATGTCGATCTGAGGTATGTTACACTGGCGAGGAATTATGGGTAAAGGGAGGAGTTTGAGAACTCTAGGATCTGATGATCTGGTAGAATCGTTCGAATCGGACCCTAACCCATCAGTTGAGGAAGAATGAAAATGGACACTACAGAAGGAACGTTATGGTAAGTACATAACTTTTTATAAGTATGGGTAAAAAGTGTACACATCTGAAACTTTGATTTTCAGAATTTTGAATGGTCAGGCTCATATGTTAAAGTTTGTTCTGACAGCTTGTGAAAGTATGAGGAATATTTTATCTGCATTGTGTTCTTGTGAGGAAAAATCTCCCTTAAATAACAATTTCTTTTATTGTGCAGGTCACTACTCATTGTTTGCAGTGCACATATGACTGATACTTCTTCCAGGTCTATGTCCACTGGTACTGTTTTGAGGAGGTTTGTGTTGCGGCATTCTCAGATCTCCCAGATGATGTCAAAAATGAGATTTTACATTCTCCCTTGGATAGATATTTAGTGGTTGGCCCCTCAGAAGTGATCAAAAAGTGTGATTAAAGGGGAGAGCTGATCCAAGGAATCTCAGATATTTTTTGGCCCTCCATTTCCAAATTGTCCCTGGGATTTTCTATTTCCTCATCCAGTTCTGAAAACAGAAAACAACGCAAAGTGGAAAATTCGGTGTATACAGACCTCAGTTTTATTACTAGCACTTTCGTTTAACCATTGATAAACTTCTTCAGATTTAACTCAAAACTGCATGGATCAACTATTAAAACTCTTCCTCATTACACGACCAACTAGCCCCACTGGAGTTATTAGATCTTAAAGATACCATGACCAAACATTCCATTAACAACAGTAAACTACCGTAAAGCTGCTTTTTAAATAGCAGAAGATATTGCAAATGTATTACAACAAATAAGGTGCCTGACATTCATTCAATACATGTCAAGTTATGATCATTTCCAGCAGTTAAATTATTACTTTATTATAAAGGCTTAAGTATAATTGAAGCTGTTGTTCTTATACCACTTCATTATAAAATTACTGTTAAAATACTATAAAAAACTGCCACTGCTAATGATTTATATGAAATATACAACCCAGTGTATAGATAAAAAACATATAAAAGCCATATGAAAAAACATACAAATTTATAAAAAATGTGCAAAAAAGCATGTTAAAACAATACATCCAAAAAATAATACATGCAAAAAATGTTCAAAAAAGCATGAGAGCCTCTTGCTTGTCTATGACAGTAATAATGCTATGCTACAAGTACTAAATCTATCTATTCAAGGCCCTATGTTTAAACACACTATTGACAGATGAATATTCATTCAAACCTGGCCATGCATATGCATTAAGCACGATTTGCCATTTTAATTTTTTCTCCTCTAATCGCAAAGACCAAGGTCCACCCCTTGGGCAGACCAAAATTTGCACTATTACCATATATTTATATGTATGGCCCTCATTGCTAATAACATGCTTGGCTAGAGCATTAGTTCATTTTTGCTTCTTAATAATATATTTTTGAGAAGAAATTGCAAGGAGTTTCCAAAAAGAAGTCTTGAACCTCCTAAAACCAATGACAGTCCCATAAGTCTGAATGACTGCTAAAGAGACCTTGTGACATACTCCCACCCTGGCACCTTTTTTTTTCCAGAAAGTCTGAATCTCTGTTTTTCCATCTGGCAACAGATTAATAATGGATTCTGAAAATCATTCATCAAGGTTATAGATGGCAGTGGGAGGAAGTTTCTCCTTTCCAGGGGGGTCATTCCTCATCCTCCAGAGCACAGTCTTTTGTTTCTACCTTTTCATCACATGCTGTCCCAAGAAGTGATAGAACCAATTCCTCCTTTGCAGGTGTGGAAGGATTTTTATCCAAGGATGTTCCTAGTGCCAAAGAAAGAAAATGCTTGGAGACCATTTCTAGATCTTTCTTTCCTAAACTTGTTTGTGATAGTGCCCAGATTCAAAATGATGTCACTTCCCAACTTGTTGCCTTTTCTTCCTCTTTCAAGTTTCCTGGTAACAGTAGACTTAAAGATACTTATCATCACATCCCTATTCAACCAGACTTCAGACATTTCTGAAGGCTTTTGTACAGATTATCAGCCCTATGCCTTTCCCATGGTTTATACACTGCACCAAGGGTGTTTGTAAAGTGTTTAGATCCAGTTATAGCTTATTGCAAGCTACAGAGTATCAACACTTTTCCATATTTAGATGACTTGCTAATCTTTGCAGAGTATTTTTTAAAGTGGGTGAAAGATCTCTTACATAAGCTGGGAAAGAACATTCAGAAGTCTTTCTCCTTCACAAAGGATTGTGTTCCAGGGATGTCAACTAGACACCTCAGCTTAAAGAACTTTTCTTCCACTGGAAAAAACAAATCTTTATTTAGCTGTATTTCTAAGGTTTTCCACTCAGATTTCAGTCAGTGCAAGTGAATACCTCAGGATTTTGGGTGTCATGGCATTTGATTCTCATGTTACCCCTGGCAAGAGTCCACATGAGAAAAATGCAGTGGTATCTGAAATCTGTTTGTTTCCAGCATCAACACCCTTTATCTTTTCATATCCTAATGCAGGGGCTTGTCAGAAGAGAACTCTTTTGGTGGAGACAACAGATATCCTTAAATCAAGGTCTCCCCTTCTCCCTCCCTGCTCCAAAACAGTTAGTTTCCATAGGCACTTTGGACTTTTCTTGGGGAGCTGTTTCAGGAGGTATAAAAGTGTGGGTTGGGGACACCAAGGGTAGATGTAAGCAAATAAATATCAAGGAGATGATTGCCCTGATCAATACATTCAACTCCCTGAACAATCTTTGTTCCCCGGGACCTCTTCAAGTAGCTACAGACAATACCACAATCATGTGGTACGTTGACAAGCAAGGGGGTAAAAGGTCATACTCCCTTTGCAGTCTAGCCATGTTGGCTTGGGATATAGCTTCACAGCACTGTCTCACTCTACAGGCATCCAACATTTCATCAGAGGAAAATTATGTGGCAGACAAGCTGAGCAGGACCAGGGCTGAACCTTTCGAATTTTATCTAGATCAGGGGGTCTTCCAAGATTTGATCCATATGTACAGAGTTCCTCAAGCAGACCTCTTTGCCTCCTCCTTGAACAATCAGCTGGCAAGATTCTGTTCCAGGACTCCATGTAAGAAGGCCTGGAAGACAGATTCCTTTTCTTTTCCTTGAATAGGAATGTTCTTGTATACTGTTCCACCCTTTCCACTAATACCCAGGGTACTTCTGAAGATTCAGAAGAAATCCCCCAAGATCATTGTGGTGACTCCCTTCTGGCCTAGACAGTTGTGGTTCTCCCTTCTTTTGAAAATGTCTAGGGGCAATTACTACAAGCTTCCTCACAGACTGGATCTATTCACACAGGAACAAGGGGGCTTGATACACCCTGACATCTGTCATCTTCAATTGTTTGCCTGGATGATAGGGTCTTAATTCCTTTTAGGCACCTGTTTACTGAGTATGTGCAATAGGCATTAATGGAGGCAAGAAAGACTACTAGAAAATCATCTTTTTGTAATCAAGAAACATATTTATTAAATTATCACTTATGACATAGGCAAGCATGCATTTATATAAATGAAAACAAACCATTTTGACATATTTTAGTTGCAAACATTATATCCAGACTATCCAGTCATTGTCAGGCAAACATTTCATAATTCATTCAAATCCTGCCTTCTTTTAAAGTTCATTCCTCCTCCAAAACATTATTCTGTATTTGTTGTTCACTTAATTCCCATTTTTCTATGTAATTTGCTCTTACCCTTTTCTAAAGATCCCATTTACAGTTGTTTTACCTCTGTTACTATATTCACTTCTTTTAGCACAGTTGGTTTAAACTTTGATTTCAATTTTCTAGTAATTACTTTTTTGGTAGCCACCATAATTAGACTCAGCAAAAGCCTTACTATATCTAGGCAATTCTGAGTCTGTATCATAGCTCAAAAAAATCATTTCTTTAGTTATACCAATTAGCTCAGCCAATATTTCTGACAGAGTGGTCTGCAGGGAATTCTTAAATCCTGCCAACTCATTATACTCACAAAAATATGTTCCCAATTATCTCTTTCTTCCCCAATGCATCTCCAACATTTGCTATCTACCTGAGGAAAATTATTTGGGGTCTATCTGGGGTTTAACATACATATGTAAACACTTACAAGCAAAGATTCTAAATCTTCTAAAACTTTATTTCATATTTGGGAGTCATACATATATCCTCCATTGTTTCTTTGTAAATTGTTTATCTATCCTCCACTTGTTTCTTTGTAAATTATTTATCCAATCTCTCTTCCCAATCTTTCTAACCACCTCTTATTGATTGTTGTAGTTATCATGCAGTATTGTATATGTTCTACTAATTATCCCATTTTTAGCAGCAGCTTCTGTTCTAAATTCTACTAAAAACTCTACCATTGCTGGTCTTTCACTTAGGATCCCCCAGTTTCTTTCTCTTTGCCTATACTCTGACTAGAAAATCATCTTGGTGCCAACAGCACAACCAGCACCCATTTAGGGCTAGTTCTCTGGTTCTGCAATAATTGTGTGAGCTACTATCCTATGGCCTTTCTTATTCATCTGTCAAGGTTTGATTATAGGCCATTTTGGCATATCTGCCCATTGATTCTCCTCTTTCAATGCAATCCCTTGTCAAAATGTTCTTGAAAGGGGTTTTGCACAAGAGGCCTCAGGAAAAATGTTGGTCCCTCCATGGGATCTTAATTTTGTGTTAGAGAAGCTAACACTTGCTAAATTTGAACCAGCTAATCTGGCTGACTTGAGGTTTTTAACATGGAAAACAGTTTACTATATGCTCTGACCTCTGCAAGAAGATATCAGAATTGCAGGCACTTATAGTGAGCCAACCCTATCTCATTTTCCACAGGATCAGGGTATCTTTGAGAACTAATCCTTGTTTTATGCCTAAAGTGATATCTGAGTTTCCTTTAAGCCAAACTATCCATCTCCCCATTTTCTTTCATGAACCTAAAAATGAGCAAGAAAGGATACTCCATACCTTGGATGCTCACAGATGACTCGGGTACTATCATGACAGAACTAAATATTTAAACACTTCAGATTAATTGTTCATTTCTTATGAAGGTAAAAAAGAAGGGGCAACCTGTGTCAAAACAGACTATTTCCAAATTTGTTACACTCACCATAACAAAACTGTTCCAGGTGGGATCAAGCCCCCCTTTTCCAGGGCCTTCGCTTCATCTATGTCTTTTGGAAAGGGTTGGATTCTAGAAATATTTTTAAAGTTGCTACTTCATCCTCTGTGCATACTTTTACAAAACACTATAAGGTTGATTCCCTCTCTAGTTCCAAATCAAGCTCTTGCTAGGACTATTCTCACAGGTCTTCTGGAGTCTTCTTCTTCCTCCTCCCAAATGCAGTTAGATAAATTAATCTACCCATATAGCTATGGCTATTGCAGCAGTGGTGATGAACCTGGTACAGTTGTGTAAAGCTGACTTTACCATTACAGTAGAGATGTTCAAATGATCACTGCTGCAGTAGCCTCTCCTTCCCTCCGCCCCTTTGTTTTTGGTATTTATGCCAGAGTGCAAACATTTAATGTGATGTTGTCCTATCTCGCCTTCATTTTTAGCAGGTTGGGTTCGGAACCGATCATTGGTTCTGACTCGGCCTTATGCAAAGATTGAGATTATCCACTAGCTTGTGGCTGAAACCCTATCCCATGATGCACTACGAAAGCTCCCAGATCTTGTTTGCCGCTAAACAAGATTGGGTGCTTCTTACTGGCTCTGGCAAAGTGGAATTTTCTTATTTACATTTTTTGGATAATTGTCACTTTTTTCTACTGTTATATTCTAGCTAGTGTTTATTAAGCAATTTTGTGTGTTCTGTGTTTTTTACTGTTGGACGTCATTTTCTTCTCAAGGCCTTTTTCTTACTGTATTCCAGCTTAAAAATTATTCTTAAGCCCATTTTACTTAGAGGGCTTCCATCCTTTTAACTATATAGACAGGCTTGTTTAAGTTAGAGAGCTGTTTTGACCTTGTTTTTCCTCTTTAAATTATCAGGCTAGCTTGTTTAAATTAAAGAGCTGGCTTTGCCCATTTAAGTTAGAGGGCTTTTTTTCTCTTACTAGTTTTTGGTGTGATTCTTGTTGTTTATATAAAAAAATTGTAGTACTTTATATATATAGATATCGGGTTTTTTTGTAGGTTTTACCTTTCTTGTTGTTGTTGCTGATTATTACAATCTCTACTAAGCAGTCTAAGGATATTAAACCCTCAGGGTTTAAGAAATCTGTTAAGTGCAGCCAAAAAAAATGTCCATTACTGATGGACATACTGTTTGTGTGTACTGTCTCGGAGCAGTACACCTTCAAGAGTCTTGTGCCATATGTCACTCCTTTAGTCATAGGGTACTATTGGAGAGAAAGAATAAACTGATTCTGAGAGGCTTATTGAAGACCCCTTTTTCCGAAGCTATCGAAGAAGGTCAGGGTCCTTCAAAGTTGGGCCATTCCTCCTCTTCAAAATGAGACAAATCTGGGAAAAGGTACTCTTCCTCAGAGGCTCAGTTGGAGCTGTCAAAAAAGTTATAAAAACTTTTATCTTCAGACCCGAAGTCTGTCGGGCCCAAGAATCCTTCTACCTTGGTTCCTTTAGTTTTGGAGCTGTTGGGTTTTAATGTACAGAGCTGTTCCCCAGAATTGGAACCGGTATCTCCAACATTAAGGTCTCCCTTATTGCAGCCTACCAGATCTCCTGCTCACTCCACTCGATCTTCCAGGAGCCTGTCTGATGATGATGTGGATCATGTGGTGCAAAAGCTATTGAGGACACCGGTGCTCACCAAACTCTTGTCGGATCCAACCCAGAGGGCTTTGGAACTGACTGAACCTACCCTTTCATCATCGATTCCTCCTCTGATCCGATCTCAGACCTTGGAGTCAGAATATCCAGAACTAATCATAGTGGAACCATCAGAGCAGAGAACTATCTCAGGATCTTTGGATCCAACCATTGCTCTGATGTCCTCGGTTCTGTCCGAACTGGAGGAGTCTAGGAGCCAATGCTCTCCAGTCAGGTCCAGGGAGGACAGTCGGATTGGACAGTTGTACGATCTGAACTTGCCTCTTGGGGCATCAGCTCGGGTGAGCTCAGTTCTTACCTCAGGCTCGGAGCCAACCCCCTTGATTCTGGGGATTCCCTCTGGATCTTCGGAGCTGGGAGTCTCCTTGAACAAGGGGCAGGGGGCTTTTGAGGTGATTAGGAGAGTATTGTCTCCACAGACAGGTCCACTCTCAGGTCAGGGCACTCTTCCCCCCAAGGCACCAGTGTCTGTCTTGGTATCACTGCATCCACAGAGATGTGGATACCCTAGGCCTCAGGATGGCCCATCAGGCGACCCCCTCTCTCCCGATATCTCTCCAGAATACCCTTCTGAAGAGGTCTCTTGAAAGAGACTATGTAAGAGGAAGCATCTAGACTCCCCAGAGGAGTCTTATCACTTCAGCTACAGACCTCAATGATTTGGAAGGGTCCCAACGGTCACCATCTGAGGATGTCTTCTTTGCAGACATCCTGGAAATACTAAAACAGAGAGGTGGCTGGAAGCCCATCAACACTTCTGAGGAGGAGTCTGTATACCTGAAGGCTTTCGGGTCTCACCCTTCCACCACTTGGGTGTCTCCGCCCTTCGACAAGCTGATGCAGTTAGTTAGTCGAATGGTATGGGAGTCTCCACACTCAGTGGAACCTGTTCCTCAGAGGCCAAATAAATTTATTACTCGTCCTTTAAACAAGGAATTTCTTACCAAGGGTGTCGCAGTAGATGCTATGGTGGTGGTGGCAGCCACAAGAAAGGAACTTACCAGAGATGTCCTCTTCTGTCCATTCACCAAACAAAGAGTCTCATACAATGGACAGATATGGAAAGCGCATCTTCTCTTCAGTGGCTTTTGCGCTCAGATAGCTGAATTATCTGACTCACTTTACTAGGATTCAGAAAAATCCCCTGAAAGAGCTAGGAGATACCCTCCAAGGTTCAGCAGCTGAAGGGGTATCAGAGAAGGTTTTCTTTCAGCTCTCCACCTTAAACTCAGTGGTCAACTTCTCCAGGAGGCTCATTCCTTATGCAGTGGATGGAGCAAGCAGGGCAGCAGGTTCAGGAATTGCCCTAAGGAGACATTCCTGGATGCGCTTGTGTGACTTTGCTGAACCCTTTAAATCTTCCTTTGTGAAGATGGCTCGTCTTTGTTTGGGCCAAAAGTCAAAGACACACTAGCCAGGTGTGAACAAGAAGGAAAGACTCTCTCTGATGTTGGAGTCCATTTTTCCATACCTACCAGACCTTACCCAAAGGGTCAGAAAGGAGGAAAAATTTGGTTTCAAAAATCCCAGAGAGCTTTCAAGGACACCCTTTCACTGCTCCTGAAAGGAGGCCCACCTATCCATCTCTGGAGGCAGTCGAGGGCCGCTTATCTTTGTACCCAAAAGCTTTGTTAGCATTAACAACAGACAAGTGGGTACAAAGTATCATATCCAGTGGTTACTCCATACCCTTTTCCTTTTCCATCCCAAAAACAAAAAAACATCCCGGATGTTCTACCCAGTCAAAGGGATCAGGCAACTCTAGAAATATAAAAGTTGCTAAGCAAAAGACTCATCCAGGCAGTCCCTGCAGAACAAATAGGATCCAGAACTTAATCAAGGTTCTTTTTAGTTCCAAAGAAAACAGGGGACTGGAGACCCATCCTGGATCTCAGCAAGTTAAACAATTCAGTAAGAAAATCAAAGTTCTGGATGGTAACACTGCAGTCAGTACTCCTTTTTCTGGGACAAAATGATTGGATGTGCTCTATAGACCTCCAGGATGCATCCTACCATATAAAAATGGACAGACAATCCAAGAATCATTTGCGCTTTCGGCTGGGAGCCAGTCACTACTAGTTTCGAGCTCTGCCCTTTGGTCTCACTACAGCTCCCAGAGTGTTCACCAAGTATATGGCAGTAGTAACAGCTCACTTGAGATGCCTAGGATTCCGAGTGTTTCCGTACCTAGATGACTGGCTCCTAATTGCCACCATCGAGCATCTACTATCCAAAGTGAGAGCCACCACTTTACATCTGCTCTCACCTAGGAATCATAATAAACTACGAAAAATCTGCCTTGTTGCTATCTCAGCATATCGTTTTTATATGATCAGATTTAGATACAACAAATATGATGGCAAAACATCCCTCTGAAAGTATTCATGTCTTACGATGTCAAGTCTCAAACCTTCTTTCCAAGAGAAAAGTACAAGCAAGAACAATTCTCAAAGTATTGCGAATGATGGCAGCTGCAATAACCCTGATTCTATTAGCACATCTGCACATGAGAATACTACAGTGGCTACTATTCACTTAGTGGTCCATGCAGGAACTACCCATGTCCCACCAAATTTTGATACTGGAATTATGCAGGAAAGACCTTCATTGGTGGCTTTACTCTACTCAAGTGACATTAGGTTGTCCTTTTTTTCCTCCCCAGCCATTAGCCACAGTGACCACGGATGCTTCCCAGATAGGGTGGGGGTGGGGTATTATCTGGGAAGGACAGTTCAAGGCACTTGGCAGGACCACAAGGCCCATCTGCAAATCAATGTCCTAGATATGAAAGCTGTGCCATTAGCATTGCAAGCATTCCAGGACTCTCTTCCACTAGGAGCAATTGCAATACAGATGCACAATTTATTAGTTGTATGGTATATAAACAAACAAGGAGTAACCAGATCTTACCCCCTTTGTCAGGAGGCCCTGAGAGTATGGCACTGGGCAACCTCCTCCCAGCGCCTTCTGATAGCAATGCACATCCTGGGGAAATCCAGCGTAATTGTAGACAAACTCAGAAGAGCGATTCTGATGCCTCACGAGTGTCCTGTAAAACAGAAAGTGGCTGAAGACATTTTCCGCAAATGGGGCCAGCCTTGCTGCAACCTTTTTGCCACATCCATGAATGCCAAATGCAGCAGCTACTTTGCCCTGATCCCCCCTCCGGGGGAGTCACCACGGGATTCACTTGTTCACGACAAGCCCTCGGGTCTTTTCTATGCCTTCCTCCCTTTCCTTTAATGCCCAAAGTTTTTCAGAAAGCCAGTCACTTGGGAAGGAACTTAATACTTGTAGCCCCATACTGGCCTCACCAAATCTGGTTCCCCTTCCTGTGATATCATCTCCAGGAAGAGCTGTGGATTCTTGACCCAGTTCCGGACCTCCTGACTCATGATCCAGGGATGCTCCACCCCTCCCTTCAAACCCTCAAACTGACAGCTTGGCTGCTCCGATTCCAGCCATAGCCAGACTCCCTAACCTTTCTATGTCAGTAAAGGATATCCTCATCTCGTCTCATAAGGCTTTGACAAGAAGGTTATATAGAAGCAAATGGAAAAGTTTTTCTTTATGGGCCTCGAGTAATCACATTGGTCCCTTCTATGCCGCAATAGCTTCCATTCATGAATTCCTAGCAAAGCTTTTTAATGAAGGGGTAGTTGCAGCTACTATTTGAGTTCAGTTAGCTGCCATATCTAATTTCCATTTAGGAGAGTCAGGTCCTAATGTGAAGTCCCACAGACTTTGAAAAATGTTTCTTAAAGGTGCTCTTTTATTAAGACCACCTATTAAGGTTCCTCCATTGCCACAGGGCTTGAGTTTTGTCATTTCATGTTTAATTCTTCCCCCTTTCAAGCCTGCATCATCCTGCGATCTCAGAGCTGCAAGCATTATCCATAAAGCCCCCCTACTTGCTCTTCCACAAAGATAGAGTATCCCTACGAGCGAACCCATCCTTTTTACTGAAAGTGTGTTCAGAATTTAACTTGAATCAGTCCATAGAACTACCAGTTATTTTCCCTAATTATGGCAACAAGGCAGAATACATGCTGCACCGACTGGATGTACATAGAGAATTACGTTTTTACATATGTAGGACAAAAGATTTCAGAAAATCCGACCCATTATTGTATCTTTTTCGGACTCAAAGAAAGGTGTTCCTGTGTCAAAAGTCACACTTTTGAAATGGCTGTCAGATTGCATTACCTTTACCTACCAATCTAAAAACAAAGAACTTTCCCATAAAGTAAAGAGTCATTCTACAAGAGCCATTGCAACCTCTTCTGCCTTTCGGGTGAGACCACCTATTGACAACATTTGTGTTGCAGTAACATGGGCAAGGCCTCATACATTTATCACTCATTACAAAGTTGATTTGGCCTCCAGGAACAGGGCCTCCTCCTTTGGGTCCACTGTTCTGAAAAATATTTTCCCTTGAGCCACCCAAGAAAGATGGTGCTAGGGACGCTGTCCCAACCTGCTAAGAATGAAGGTGAGGCAGAACAACATTACATAAAGAAGTTATGTACTCACCATAACATTCCATGTGTGTTGTCCATCTCAACTTCATTCTTACATCCCACCCTCCTTCCCCCAGCTGTTCACTCCTGGAAGACCGAGCTGATGCAATTGGCTACTAATGTCCTCTGACCTTCTTCATTGCTATATTATGTATTCAGTGACCTTTATTTAGCTATGTCTGCAAAGAAGATCTGGGAGCTTTGTAGTGCATTATGGGATAGGGTTTCAGCCACAAGCTAGTGGAAGACTTAGAGCTTTGTATAAGGCTGAGTTGGAACCGATGATTGGTTCCGAACCCAACCTGCTTAGAATGAAGGCGAGATGGACAGCACATATGGAATGATCTGAAGTAGTTACTTCATTTGCTCTGCAACCTGTGGGTATCGGATCCGAGCTGGCAGCTTTCCAAGCTACAAGATCCAATATCCTAGCTCCTCCCCTACCCATAATGCCCTGCTACATGCTGTATTACCTCAGATCGTTTTTTGCCGCGGCTGAAGCAGCTACCTTTGAAGAGCTCCTTGGCTTTTGGTGAGATCGTTACCTTTCTTAAACTTTTTTCTCAACTGGGAAGATTGTATTTTTTAGTGTACATGTGAGTAGTATCCCTAGGTTCTTTTAGTCGTAATTTAGATACTCGTTATTTTTTAGAGTTAGTGTTTTCTGTGTGACACCCCTCCCCCCTTAGTGTTTGGGTATGCGTGTGTGAGTGTTTAGTCAAAATGGCTGAAGGGCCCAAAGC
This sequence comes from Protopterus annectens, assembly GCF_019279795.1. Classification (NCBI taxonomy): domain Eukaryota; kingdom Metazoa; phylum Chordata; order Ceratodontiformes; family Protopteridae; genus Protopterus; species Protopterus annectens. The sequence goes on along the minus strand of NC_056732.1, from coordinate 302,040,726 downwards.
CATTTTTTCAAAGTGTACTGAGTGTGGCCATAAGCTTTCTCCGGCTGATGGCCACACTCAGTGCGTTTTATGCCTGGGGTGGCCCATTTATCTACGGCCTGCCCAATATGTGCGGCCTTTAACCCCCGGGCACTTAGGGACAGGAAGAATAAGCTGATCCTGGCGGGCTTGCTTCCCCAAGAATCGGCTTCTTCTTCCTCTCCCGCTCAGGCTCAGGCTGCCTCGGCAGCCCCGGTGCCTGCTGCGCCCCCTGCTCAACCGGGGACTCAACCTCCCTCCTTGGGTTTGAGCTCAGGGAACTCTGGTGCCTCTTCCTCCAAAGAGAAGAGGCACAAGGACAAGGAAGGGCACAAGTGTCAGAAAAGGCGGGCTGAGACTCAACTCTCAGCCCCGCCATCTAAGCTGGCTAGGTCTCCCTCGAGGGTCTCCGGATCCTCCCCCTCTCGGCGCCATTTGCCATGTTTTTCGCCGGAGCCGGAGGAGGAGTATTGGTCTCCCTCGAGGTCATCGAGGCGGCCCTCCCGGCCCGCCTCGACTTCTTCTAGGTCGACCAGAAGCCTCACCGACGCAGACATGGATTGGATGATGCGTCGATTCATACAGACCCAAATGCAGATGGGGGTTCTCTTGCCTCCCCCCTCTGGGGGGGAGTGCGGCCCCCATTTTTGCTCCGATCACTCCTTCTCCGACTCGTTTTTGGGTCTCGGAGTCATCGGATCCGGGCCCTTTCGGAGCCAGGGATTCGTCGGCGCCGATAGCTCTGGTCTCTTCGACGCCGACTGTGCCCTTGAGCGTGTCGGATCCGAGTTCTCGGGGCCGAGGGCTGAGCGTCGGATCCATGGGAGTTGGTGTGTCTTCGGTGCCGCTGAGTTCGGAGCATACCTCTCTCTCAGCTCCGACTGCATCGGCCCCGACCCCGATCCCTACCTCGGAGCCGAGGAGATTACTTTCAGAGCCTGGCAAGAGTAGTTCTCCTTCGGCTTTTGAGGTAGTGGAGAGGGTACTGTCAAGGTCCTCCAGGTCCCCGGTTCGGGCTTCGGTTCTTCCCATACCCCCGCTGCATGTGGGTCTATCCTCCATCATCCGACCATTGGGACAGCCTGCTCAAACCCTCCAGCTGGTTCCCTTGGAGGAACAAGAACCCGTTGACAAGCCCTCTTCAGACAGTCCCACCGAGGAGGTCCCTCGTAAACATAGGTATAAAAGGAGGCACCTGGACTCCCCTGAGTCCGTCACCACCGACACGGATTTAGATGAAGGGGAAGGTTCCCCAAGGTCACCCCCCGAAGATGTTTCCTTCGGAGACATCATGGAAATGTTGCGTATTAGAGGGGGGTGGTCTGCCCAAAAACCTTCCTCGGATGAATCCGTGTTCCTGGAGGCATTTGAGGCAGGCCCGTCTACCTCCTGGGTGTCTCCTCCGGCTGACCCCCTGGTAGACTTAATTACTACCAGGGCGTGGAAGGAGCCCGACACCGTGGAGCCAATCCCGAGATGACCCGACAAGATCCTTAGCCCCCCAACGGATAGACAGTCTTGGGCCAAGGGATCTCCTGTTGATGCCATGTTGGTGGTGGCTGCCACCAAGAGAGAACTCGCACAGGAGAGTTCTTTGGTTCACCCGCCGGATAAGGAATCTCGAGCGCTGGACCGCATTGGGAAGTGGATGTTTGCTTCAGCGACCTTCTCGATAAGGGCGCTGAACTATATGGCACATACCATTAGGCTACAGCGAGACTTGATTAAGGAATATGCTGCAGCCCCCCCGGAGTCCATGTCGGTCGAGGACAAGAATGTTTTTTCGACTCGTATGGCCACTCTAAAATCCATATCTAACACGTCCATGCGGCTACTCTCCCATGCTATGGAGGGAGCCGCTAGGGCCAGCGGAGCCGGAGTCATCTTGCGGCATCACGCCTGGCTCCGTCTTTGCGATTTTGCGGATCCCTTCAAGGCGTCCTTCGTGAATGTGCCCTTTGATGGGTCTTTGCTTTTCGGCAAGATCGTTCGCGAAACGCTGGTCTAAAGTGAGAAGGATGGGAAGATGCTGTCTGCCGTCGGAGTCCGCTTCTCTAATCCCCAACGATCCTTTTCAAGGAATCAGAGAGGACAAAAGAAGCTGTGGTTCCGCAAGTCTCAGCAGTCCCATCCAGCTTCGGACCCCTCGTCCTCTAGAGGCAGAGGAGGACAAGGTGGGCAGGCCCAGAGGCAGAGGGGGACCGCGTAACTTCAGGTCCAGAGAACCTTTCTCGCACAGACCCGCGCAGCAGCCCTGAGGGCTTACCCGGCTGTCCCTCTCTGGAGGCAGTCGGGGGGCGCGGTTGACGGAGCACCTGTCAAATTGGGAGTCCATTACGACAGATCGATGGGTGCTCTGTATCATCCATCCCCTTCATAAACCTTCCCCCCACGACCAGACGCCTCCCCGATGTACCACCCGATCAGAGGGAGGCAGCGGCTTCAGAAGTGTCGAAGTTGCTAGAAAAAAGAGCCATCCAGCCCGTCCCCCCAGACCAGTCCGGATTGGGTTATTACTCCAGGTTCTTTTTGGTGCCAAACAAGACGGGGGACCTAAGACCCATTCTAGACCTTTCTGCTCTGAACCTGTTCATTCCCAAGGAAAAATTCCGGATGGTCACCCTCCAATCAATTCTCCCCTTTCTGCGGGAGAACGACTGAATGTGCTCTATAGACCTCAACGACGCGTACTACCACATATTGATAGACAGACGATCCAGAAGGTTCCTCCGCTTCCGGCTGGGAGCCAGTCATTATCAGTTCAGGGTTCTTCCGTTCGGCCACACCTCAGCCCCCAGGGTGTTCACCAAAGTCATGGCAGTGGTTGCAGCCCACCTGAGACTTCAGGGCATTCAGGTCTTCCCATACCTAGACGACTGGCTCCTTACCACTGCCAGCAGGCATCAGCTCTCTGCGTGGCAAGAGATTACGCTCTGACTCTTGCCCAGAGCCTAGGCATCTCAGTGAATCTACAGAAATCCTTTCTTTGCCCCGTTCAGGTCCTGGAGTTCATAGGGGCCAGGTTGGATACCCGTATCTCTCGAGCTACTCTTAACTTCAGACAGGCTGAGCAGCTTGTCGTTTCAGGTTCTAGCCCTTCTTCAGAGTCCTGCTCCAGCGGCGGAGTTAGTCCTGAGGGCACTAGGGTCTATGGCAGCGGCGATCGGTCTCTCCCTTCATGCACATCTACGGATGAGGGTATTGCAGTGGACCCTTCAAGTTCAGTGGTCGCTATTACTCCACCCGTTGAACACTCCGATACCACTGAGCAGAGTTTGCAAGGACTCCCTTCTTTGGTGGCTCCACGCGCGAGAACTGAGGGAAGGGAGACCCTTTGTGATTCCCCCACCCCGCCACGTTGACCACGGATGCTTCTCGCCTCGGGTGGGGGGGGCATTGTTCGGGCAGAACCGTCCAAGGCACGTGGACTTCCCTAGAGACCGCTTTGCATATCAATGTCCTAGAGATGAGGGAGGTGCTTCTAGTATTGCAAGCTCTCCACGATCTTCTCCCTCTGGGGACTATTGCAATCCAGATGGACAACATGTCAGTAGTCTGGTACATAAACAAACAGGGAGGAACCAGGTCTTACCCCTTTTGTCGAGAGGCTATGAGAGTTTGGGAATGGGCGATATCCACCAACCAGTTTCTGGTAGCAACGCACATTCCGGGACGGTCCAACATATTAGCGGACAAACTGACTCGAGTAATTCTCACTCCGTACGAGTGGTCTCTCAATCCATCTGTTGCGAAGCAGATCTTCCGCAAATGGGGTTGGCCTCGCTGCGATCTTTTTGCTTCTCCATTAAACACAAAATGCAGCGTGTACTTCGCAATACTTCCCCCCAAAGGGGAAAATCCCAGAGACGCTCTAGGTCATGCTTGACCTCCAGGTCTCCTTTATGCTTATCCCCCCCTCCCGTTTATGATAAAGTTCATACAGAAAGCCTGTCGGTTGGGGAGCAGAGTTATCCTCATAGCCCCATTCTGGCCTCGCCAGATCTGGTTTCCTTATCTGCGGTCTCGCAGTGTGACTCCTCCATGGATACTGGATCCCATTCCAGATCTGATCACGCATCCTGCAGGATACCAAACCCCGAACCTGGTGAACCTCAAGCTTGCGGCTTGGTTGATCCAGTTCCACTGATGGCTAGGACTCCCGGTATCTCATCTCCTGTGAAGGCCATACTGGTCGCGGTGCATAAGCCGGCTACCAGAAAAATTTACAATAGTAAATGGAAACGTTTCTCCATCTGGGCTAAAGACAAGGGCCAGGATCCATTTACAGTTCCTATTCCGACTATCCTGGACTTCCTGTCGCTGATTTTTCGGCAGGGAGCAAGTGCTTCTACGGTTAAGGTGCAGTTAGCAGCCATCTCCCATTTTCATGTGGGAGATGGCTTAGGGTCCTTGGCATCTACAAAATTATGCAAAACTTTCTTGCGGGGCATCTTTCTTTTGAAGCCACCTATGAAAGCTGTGGTACCCCCATGGGATTTGACTTTAGTCTTACAAGCCCTGACAAGTCCACCCTTTGAGCCTGCGGCCTCGGTTCCATTAAAATTCTTGTCTTGGAAAACGGCCTTTCTGGTAGCTATTACTTCGACCAAGAGGGTTTCAGAACTTCAAGCACTGTGTATGAAACCCCCTTACCTCATTTTTCACAAGAATAGAGTGTCCCTCAGGACTAACCCGTCTTTCTTACCTAAGGTGGTTTCAGAGTCAAATATTAATCAATCAATAAATTTACCCGTGTTCTTCCCAAATTTTCAGAATAGAGGGGAATACAAATTGCATAAACTGGATGTACACAGACAACTGTGTTTTTACTTGCACAGGACTAAGGATTTTCACAAGTCGGACCAGTTGTTTGTGTCCTTTGCAAAATCAGCCATGGGTAGAGCCATTTCCAAAGTGACCGTGGCAAATTGGATTTGTCAGTGCATAATTCATGGGTATATATCTTCAGGCAAACCAGCTCCTATTGGAATTCACGCTCATTCTACAAGGTCTATGGCCACCTCAGCAGCCTTTTGGTCCAGGGTTCCCTTGGACAACATATGTTCAGCAGCTACCTGGTCCTCTTCTCATACGTTCATTTCTCATTATAAACTAGATATGATTTCGAGAGGTAGGGCTTCCTTTGGCTCTGCGGTGCTTCGGAATATCCTTCCGTAAAGGCCACCCAGGTTTGTTCCTAGGTAGCTGGGGACTCTGTCCCACAGGTTGCAGAGCAAATGAAGTAACTGCTTCAGATAAAGAAGTTATGTACTCACCATAACGTTCCATCTGAGTAGGTACTTCATTTGTCTGCAACCAACTCCCCCTGTCATCCCCCGAACCTTTGTCGGGATCTCTGGTCACCTGAAATTCTCTTGTCTGGAAGTTAAATCTGGTGTATTCCTCTGTCGAGGTTATGAGTTGTGTGATGGGGCAAAAAAATCGATCTGAGGTAATACAGCATGTAGCAGGGGATTATGGGTAGGGGGAGGAGCTAGGAGCTCAGATCTTGTAGCTTGGAAAGTTGCCGGCTCGGATCCGAGGTCTGATCCGATACCCACAGGTTGCAGACAAATGAAGTACCTACTCAGATGGAACGTTATGGTGAGTACATAACTTCTTTTTATGGTGAGTACATAACTTCTTTTTTTTTGTTGTTCCTGGCACTGGCTTTTTATTGCTCAGCCTCCCTCTGTCTGCAGTCAGGAAAGCTCTGAAGGGCTTCACACTCAAACTTGCTTTTTAGTCAGCTCAGCTCAGCTCGAGCTGCCTCACAGCTTGGGCACATGGAATGTGCCTTAAAGCTTTGGAAGCAGGCTGGCTGTCATATCCTTAGCTGGATATAACCCATATAGCTAAGGCTAGTGTAGCAGTGATCATTCAGACATCTATTATGTTAAGTTCAATCTTCCCTTTACTCTGTATTTCTCAGTATTTATATTCCCTAAACTCTTTCCTGTTGTTCCTTCTTTTTTAAAACTCCATTTGTTAATTACACATGTTTGGTAATGACATGGGTACACATACATTAACAGAAAAGCAAACAAACTATTAGATTTTTTATTGCAGTTTATGTATATGATTTCTTATTTAACAATTAGCATTCTTTCATACATTATATAAATTGCTCAAGTCCTGCCTGGCCTGAAATTTCATTCCTCCTTCTGAACATTATACCTCATATATCGTTCATAAAAATTCCATTTATTTCTGTGTACATTTTCTCCTTCCCTTTTTTAAAGATCCCACTTCCAGTTCTTTTACTTCCTTTACAACATTCACTATTTCAGGTACTGTTTGATTAGATTTTGATTTCCATTTTCTAGTAATTGCTTTTTTGGCAAACAATTGCATTAAGCACAGTGAGGCCTTACTATCTAGGCAATGCAGTTTCTATATCCCATCTCAAACTAATTATTTCCTTAGCTACAATAATTTACTCCCCCTACATTTCTGATAAAGTACCCTGTAGGGAATTTTAGATTTCTGCCACCTCATTACATTCCTCCCAAAAAATGGTTACACTTGCTCTTCTTTTTCCCATCACACCTCTAGCATTTGCCATCTACCTAAAGAAAATTCATTGAAATCTGCTTAGGGTATAAAAATATGTGTGCAAAGACTTCCATGCAAAAATCCTAAACCATCTAAGCTTTGCTACACAAGTGGGAGCCAAACAAATGTCTTCTGACTGCTCTTTTGTATATTGCCTTCTATTTTTACTACCAAGTCTTTTCTAACATCTTCAGATTAATTTTTATAGTTATCATGCATTATTTTATATGCCCTACTATGAACCCTTTTTAAATTGCAGCTCCTGTTCTAGACTTAACTGAAAACTCAACTATGAATGGTCTTTCACGTAACACTCCCCTGTCATTTCTCTTTGCCTATACTGTTATAAGTCCCTGGTACAGAAAACAGTCTCCAAACTGCAGTTCAGACTTCTGCTTGGCCTCATCACAGTGTATTACATTTCCCTCCCCTATTTGTTCCTAATACCTTAGCTCCTTTGATAATTTTCTTCAATAAATTCCAGCTCCCTCTTACCTGTTTTCTATGTCCCCACTTGTAGTCATCCCTATTAGTAAAATCTCCTTTCTTTATTTCCATGCTGACTGAGTTCTTAACATACTTTCTGCTACTTTACAAATATAATATTCTATAGGGTTGTTGTCATTCTTGTTAAGGACTTGCATCCAAATTCTTACTGTTCCTGCTGTCTCCTTATTTTGAGTACCCCCGCCCATTTCTTTCTTTCCACTTTAATATGTGACCTTGTGTTTCTATTATAAATATGAGCCTTAGCTGTGTAGACCTAAAGTAATTCTCAAATCTGGTGAGAAGAAAGTTATCCCAATTATATCTTGCCCTCTTTCTTCTTTATTAATTATGGTCAACTTCTCCACTGATTCATCAAAATATGCCTGATCTGTTTATAATGCTAATGGGACTAGAAACATTTTTATCGCTTTAACATACTATACATATCCATAGTCAAGAACTTCTAACTTCTCAATTGTTGTGTAACTTTTTGATCCAGTCTTGTCTATTTTCATCCGATTCAACTATGAGTTGTTGGATCCAACCTTTGCACCCATTCCAAAGTTCTTCGGTTCCAGGGCTGTGACTCCTCCCCTACCATCATTTCCTGAACTCCACCTGAGTATTTCAGATCTCATTTGCTGCCTGAAGAATTTGGTCATGCTGATGAGAGCGCACAGTTTCTGTATACTTTGTGGTGCTCCAGTAGTGATTATCACTAATAATATTCACTGCTTCCTCTAAAGAGATAATTTTTAATCTTTAGTTAGAGTCTGGATAAGTATAGAGTCTGTTACTCTTGGAATTAAGTAGTTAGGTTAGTTGTTAGAAAGTGTGTTTTGTTTTCATATTGTAGATGTTCTTATAGATATAGATATATAGATACTATGATATTGGTTGAGTATGCTAGTTTATTTACTTCTAATTGCTTGAAATGTATGTGTCTGTTGTTTTTTTCTTAGAGTTAGAAGATGTAATGGCTAAGGATTTAAGTGTGGACACAAGCTTCCCCCAAGATCCACACTCCCTTTGTGCTTACTGTTTGGGTGCTGTGCTGCCCATCTCAACAAGCAGTGTCATGCCTGTGCTTCATTTAGCTCCCGGACTCTACAAACCAGGCGAGAGAAGCTAATTGTGAAGGGTCTTCTTCCCCCTCAGACAGGGTCTGCCATACCTTCCACTTCTTCCACTGTTCCTCTCCAGTGAGCAAAGATAAGAGACCCAGGGATAAGCAGAAAGGAAAAGGAGAGAAAGAAGGAGAAAGAGATCAAGAAAGAGAAACAAAAAGATAAAGAGAAGGAAGAGATGAAGGAAAGGTGAAATCAGACTTGGAAGGTCTTGAAAGTGCTCCCCAGTTACAACTTTGTTGTCTGGCTTGGATCCCAAGGTACCTTGATGTTTGGAGCTGAGAAACCCACAGATCTATCCATCACTGTCTCCATGCCAGTTCTCACTGGACCCGGAGGGCCCCAGACTACACAGACCTATCCTCCAAGAATAACAGTGCTTGAGACCACCTTTAGTGGAGTCATCAACTCGATCATCCAGACGCCTGACCGAGCAAGATGTCAACAGGATGATGAGGAAGTTTCTTAGAAAGCAGATTCACCTTGTGGTTGTCTTGGTACTGTCTTCTGTGAATGTAACAAGTGGTGGGCCAACTACCCCCCTTTTTTATCCAGACCCAGTCTGGTCTTTTGACCTGGCTATCTCAAACGCTGTCTCCTGGAGCACCTTTGCCAGAGCTGACAGTCCCAGTTACTTCAGATCTAACGGGTTCCATTCCTCTTTTGGCTCCGATGTGTTCAGATCTGGAAGAGACTCAGAAATGGAGCTTTGGAGCTGGGTCTCTAGGGGGATGGGTCAACACCAAAGTTGTGAAAGCTGTCTCTTCCCCTCTGTGCCTTGGAACTCATTAGCTCAGCACTGAGATTGGCCTCAGGGTCGTTTCTGTCTGGGGATGGGAGGATTCCTGCGGAACTAATGGCATCTTCAGCCTTTGATGCTTCTGAGCAGGTCCTTTCAATGCCAAGGGAGAAAGTGCATCCATTCAGTTCAGTTCCATCTGAACCCCAGCAGGAATCAGCTTCTACTTCTACTTCTGTTAGACAATGATAGTTGGTTCCACAGGCTTCCCAGACTAAAGGCTACATTAGCTCCCAGTCTGATTCAGAACCTTCTGACCCCCTCCCCCTGAACCAGTTCACAGGAAACAGACATGCAAACGGAAGCACTTAGACTCTTCTCCAGAGTTCTTCATGGAAGACATAGACTTGAATGACGGTGAAGGCTTCACCAGATCCCTTTCTGAAGATGGAACCTTTGGTGAAATCCTCAAATTGGTGAAGCAGAGAGGAGGATAGTCCACCAATAACCCTTCTCCAGATGAGTCTGTGTTCCTGGAACCCTTTGGTTCTGGCTTAACTTCATACTGGGTGGTACCACCCATTGATCTGATGGCTGAACTGGCGTGGATGGGCCCTGATGTGATAGAACCCATCTGCCAAGAAACCTAATAGGGTTTTGGTAGCAGCCAAAGACTGAAAACACTGAAGCAAAGGTCCACTGGTGGATGTGGTGGTGGTAGCAGCAGCCACAAAAGAATAAAATATTGGAGTAAAGTTTCCTAGTCCATCCCCCTAACACAGAGTCTAGGGCTGTGGTTTATTTTGGAAACTGACATGTGCTTTGGCAAATTTCGCACTTGACACCATTGAATTATCTAGCCCATATTATCAGATTTCATAGAGACCCAACAAAGGAGATGTACAAGTCTCTCTCTGGTAACCTACCTGCAGATGATTAGAAGACAGTGGACACCCAGATTTCTACCCTCCAGTCTACTTCCAATGTTGCCATGCAACTGCTTTCAAATGCAGCTCATGGTACAGCCAGAGCAGCAGGAACCGACATTACTGTCTGTCGGCATGTCTTGATGCTTTTGTATGATTTTGTTGAAAGCTTTAAAACTTCCTTCATTAATTCCCCCTTTGATGGCTCTACCTTATTTGGACCCAAAGTGAAAGGCACACTAATCAGGAGTCAACAAGATGGGAAGACGCTCTCTGCAATGAAAATCCATTTTTCATACCTGCAGAGAACCTATTCTAGGAATCAGTGGGTTGGGAAAGAAGATGTGGTTCTGTAAGTCACAGAGCCCTTATCAATATGTTTCTAGTGATACACCTTCTTGTAGCAGAGGAGACGGTAATAACAATGGATGTCATCGGAGAGGTAGAGGCAGACCACATATCCAGGACTTTCGCAGTCCATTTACCAAAAAGCCCTTTCAGTGCTCTTGAAGGGTTGCCTGATTGCTACATTCTAGAGGCAGTCAAGGAGTGCTTATCTCTGCACTCACAAGCCTGGCAAAGCATAACTACAGATTCTTGGAGGCTAAACTTAATTTTCAGAGACAATTCTATACCATTTTTACTTCCTCCAATCAAGAAGAAGAAAGTTAGTAATGTTCCTTGCAGTCAGTGGGAACTTGCAGCGGTAGAAATTTCCAAACTGCTAGAAAAAAAGAGTCATCCAACCAGTCCTTCCTGAAGAACAGTTAGAGTCTGGAGTCTACTCAGGGTTCTTTTTAGAACCCAAGAAAACAGGGGACCTCAGACCCATCTTGGACCCGAGTCATTTAAATCAGTATGTCAAGCAGACAAAATTCTAGACAGTTCTACCAGTCCATTTTGCCTGTACTGAAGAAGTATGTTTGGATGTGCTCCACAGATCTCAAGGAAGCCTACTGTTATGTGAAGATAGAGAAGCATTCAAGGAAATTCCTCCATTTCCAGGTGGAAGCCAAGCATTATCATTCAGAGCCCTGCTGTTCGGTCTCACCACAGCCCCCAGGCTGTTCAACAAGATAATGGCAGTAGTGGTAGCATGTCTTCACCTGCTAGGGATCCATGTCTTCCCATACCTTGAAGATTGGCTCCTAACCGCTACCTTCCATGATTGATTATTGCTCCACCAGGGCCTTCTGCTCCATATGATGCAAGACCCAGTGATCACAGTCAATCTCAACAAAAAGCAACTGACTCCTACTCAAAAAATAGATTTTATCAATTGCCACCTGGTCTCCAATTTTCAGATTGCCAAACTTCCTCACTCCAGAGTACTTTCCCTACACCTCACGGCTTGTCAGGTTCTTCAGCACCCATCTCCTCCAATGAGATTAATTCTCCATCTACTGAGCCTAATGGCATCTACATTCATGGTACCATTAGTCAGATTTTATTTGAGAGTGCTTCAGTGGACCCTAGTGATGCAATGGTCTCAGGTATATCATCCACTTCATGCCAAAATTCATCTCACTCAAATTTACAGGCAAAACATATCCTGGTGGATAACATCTCCTTCAGTGACAGAAGGATCTCCATTCCTTACGGATCCTGCTGTGGCTGTAGTAACCACAGAAATCCCTTCTAGGATGAGAGCGGGCAACATTTTGAAGAGATGGCAGTCCAAGGTACTTGGTCACATGCAGAGATCAATCTTAGCCTCAATGTCCTGGAGATAAGGGCAGTTCTTCTAACATTGTAGGCATTTCAGGATGTCCTCCCCAGGGGTGGGATATTTGTACAGTCAGACAATATGTTGATAGTTCGGTACATCAATAAACAGGGAGGAACATGTTCCTATCTCCTATGTTGAAAGGCCATGAGAGGTTGGCAATGAGCAATGTCTTCTCACTGCTTTCTAATGCATATACCGGGGTTGTCCAATGTATTGGTGGACAAATTGAGCATAACCTCATGATGCCTCATGACTGATCCCTTAATCCAACAGTGACAACTCTGATTTTCAATTGCTAGGGCCAACCTTACTGTGACCTGTTGGCATCCTACCTAAACTACAAATGCAGCAGTTACATTGCCCTGATTCCTCTGCAGTCAGTCACTGATGGAAGCTGTAGTTCACATTTGGCCCCCGTCTCTCCTCTATGCCTTTTCCCCACTGACCTTGATAAACAAGTTCATCCACAAAGCAAGAATATGCAAGGCCAAGATGATCCCCATTGCTCCTTTCTGGCCTCGGCAAATGTGGTTTTCCTTCCTGCGGCCTCAACTAGTACATCCACCATGGATGTTGGATCATTATCCAGACCTATTAAAATATTCATCTGGACTGCCTTCTCCTGACCCAAAATCCATGAAGATGACTGCTTGGCTCCTCCAATTCTCACTTTAGCCAGAGATGCCAGGCTCCCCACTTTGTTTGTTCATATCAGCCACTCAAAAATAGTCCACTATGAAAATCTACTGTAGCAAATGGAAGAGATTCTCTATCTGGGCTATATCAAGAAGTTTAGATTCCTTCCATTCTAGAATTCCTGTCGGAACTTTTCCACAGTGGCTCCAATTATTCCACTACCAAATTCTAAATGGCAATTATCTTACGTTTTCACATAGGACAGAATGACAACTCTGTAGCTTCCCTCAGAGTTTCTAAGACCTTCTTGAAAGGAACATTTCTCCTATGGCCACCTGTAAGAGACCTGGTACCTCAATGGGACATTACCATCATGCTGCAGGCATTGACTCAACCACCTTTCAAAACAGCAGCATCAGTCAATTTTCTGCCAGAAACCATTTTTGTGGCGGCGGTTATTTCAGCCAAGCAGATTTCAGAGATGCAAGTACTCTACTGCCATCCCTAATTTCGTCTTTCACAAAGAGTTTCTTTAAGAACTAATGCAGCTTTCCTTCCTAAGGTGCTATCAGTAAACCTACCAGTCTTTTTTTCTTAGGTTCTCAAACAAAGGTGAATACAGTCTACATATGGTAGACATTCATTACCAGCTTAGGTTCTGTCTTCATAAGACCAAGCCTTTCAGGAAATATATGACCAATTGTTTGTGGCATTCTCAAAACCTAAACTGGACAAAGCAGTGGCTAAGGTTACTCTGTCTAGATGGTTATCCAAATGCATTTCCTTCATTTACAATAAGAAGAGCTCATCTTTACAATCTAAACCTATGCTCAGTCCACAAGGGTAATGGCCACATCAACAGCCTTTTCAAGTAGACTACCTATTGATGATATTTGCGCAGCAGCTATTTGGTCAACAGTCCTCATCTTTGTAACTCATTACAAGCTAGATGAACAGTCTATATCACGTTCCTCCTTTGGTTCCACCATCCTCAGGAATGTCCTTCTTTGATACTACTGGACCTATCGGCTTGGAAATCTGTCCTATAGTTGAACTGGATGAAAACAGGCAACATCGGATACAAAAGTTATGTACTTACCATAACAAAAGATCCATGTTGTCTGATTTTTGTCCAGTTCAACCTTCCTTTCACTTGCCCCCTTCCAAATTGGCACAGATGGGCTTCTAGTGACAGAGTTGTTTCTGGCATACATGTCTATGAGCAGTTCTTACTGCATGTCTCCTAACCCTGCCATTTTTCCTATGTCCACCTTGATGGGACTGCTGCATATCCACAAGTCAAGCTCCACTCGAGTAACCCACACACATGGCCTCAACCTGGTCTGTGACATCAGTAGGACTTGCTGGTGGGACAGATTTGTGTCCCAGAGACTCCCCCATCTATGGAATAAACTCCCTCTCCACATCAAGCAGAGTACCTCTTTACCCCTTTTTAAGCGCAGTCTGAATAACTGGATGGGAAATAGAAAATACATCCCTGGGATTCTACCCATGTCCCTGCTGGACAGGGGCATTGAGTGCTGATTTGTCTATGCATGGGCTAAACTCTTAGCTAGGCTTATAAGGGCTTCAGGGCCAATAGCCTAGTAACTTACTATGATCCTATGATCCTATCCTGGATTTAATATACACACATATAAGTTTAAACTGGGGTAAATTTGATCTGAGGTACTGAGGTGGAGTTCAGGGAATTATGAGTAGGGAAGGAGTCAGAGCCCTTGAACCAAAGAGCTTCAGAGACAAGTGAAAATCAGACAATTGGATATATCGTTATGGGAAGTACATAAAGTTCATTTTAGTTTCTTTTCACCTATTCTTAGCTGCCATAATAGAATACTTTCCATACATCTAAGTACTTCATCCTATCATGACCTCATAAATATGCGTACAGCTGAACCATTTCATGTGTGAGAATATAATTTACTGCTATAGCCATTGTTTTATCTTCAATTTACTTTATATCCTGAAAAAAATGAGACTGTTTCAAAATGTTACACAACACTGAAATATCTTTTCTGGATTTATCAAATACAGAACCTTATAATCTACAAATAATGCTATTGTTTCCTGGTTACTATTACAATTACATCCTTGAATTTGTGAGTTCCTTATTTCCTTTACCAGTGGCTCTAAGTAGAAAGCGAATTGCCCTGTTCCTCTGTTCAAATACAGCTTGTCAGACAGGGCCCTTCAACTTAATTCTTGCCTGTGACCCTTCATATATCTTTCTAATTAACTCAATTTTTCTATCAGGGAATGCAAGTGCTACCATTGCCCTACTCATAAAATCCCAGCTGACTCTATCAAATGCTTTCCCTGCATTAAGACCCACCAGCAATAGTGGTGTCTTCTTATACTGTGCTTCCTTCATGATCATTATTATTTTATTAATGTAGTGAGATGTTTGCCTTCCCTCCACAAAACCACATTGTGTTCTGTATCTGTCAGTTTTGGCAACACTTTAGCAATTCCCGTAGCTAGTATAGACATAAACATTTTATAACTGTTGTTCAAAATTGAAATTGGTCTATGTGAAGCTGGGTCTTAAGGGTCTTTATCCTCTTTGGCTATTACAGCCAACACAGCTTTCTTCCAAAATGTTAGTAGTGTCCTTCATTTTAAAATATTAAAAAACAGAGGTAATCCAGAACGTTTGAGCCAGGTCTGCTATCCCACCTGTGACCCAGAAGGTGACAGGACTAACAAGAAACAGGGAACAAAGGATTATTCCAGATAAAATCACTTTAGCTAGCAGTTCTAAGAAACTGACTCTCTGATGCCCTCCCTGTGGGAGATATAAAGACACCTCCTTGAAGTTTTGAGTAGTTTATTCAGTTAAGTCGGTAGATGGATGAGTGTTCTTGTTCTAATACATTACATTCAACATGTCAGTTATTTAAAGCTAGTCACAGGCAGTGGTGGTGGGGTCTCAGGGAGTTGATTGGAGGAAAATCTGGGAGATGGTAAAACAACGAGCCAATTCCAAGGCTTAGAGGTTAGTCCCTTATTTGAATATTCCTGAAAGATCCACATGGGTTTACCAGCTCATCAGCCTGTAGAATCTCATTCTTAGTTAATTTGTTTTTTTCATTTTTAACAAATTAAAAATGGCAAGACACCATGAGAAAACACTTTCACCTCAGCTCTATCAGGTCCATCTAATAGAGTGGTTTGTAAAGCGGTTTACATACAGTTTGATCATTAAAAATGTTTGCTTTAATGAAGCTATTGCCAAACCTTTATTAGCCTGTTTTGTATCACATGTAATATGAGAGGCTGTGCACACTTTTATGGGACTCATCTTTCCTAAAATACATTATGAAAGAATAATCTTCTGTTTGGCATCTTCTTATAAGAGGCTTATATACGTGACTGATGTGACCAGACCCCATTCTTCTTCCTGATGAACACAGCCCTTTTTTATGCAAGGGAGGCAGTCACTTAAAGCCACATTCTCCCAATTTTGAAAAAAACATGCATAAAGAGAAATAGCTTACAGCGGAAACAAGTCATTGTGATCATTTTTACAGAGCTCAAAATTGTGCACAAGTAGGAGAAAAATGTAATTGCAGTTTTGAGACCTCGGAACCTTATATATAGGTTTGTTGTGCTCATGGAATAAAAATCCACCAAGTGGTGAACTGCAGACTCTGCAAAAGCTTAAATAAAAATAAGTATCTCAGATCTTCTTGGGACATAGGTAAACTGCGCTTACGGTATAAAGAATACAGCAGTGTGGAATGGGTCCCTGGGATCACAGTGTTCACTGTACTGAAAATTACAGATATTCTTTCAAAAGGGGGGCAGACTTTATTTTCAGACTGATTAAGCCTGCATTCCTTCCCCCTCCCTTTTCCTTCCCTCCTGTCTGTACATGTCTAAGTCTGTCCTGTAGACTGGATCTCAGTCTTTCCCCTTTGTCAGCAGATTGTTTCAGAATCCTGGGTACTAATACTAGTTCAGGAGGGTTACAGCTGGAACTGAATACACATGCATTCTTTCAGGGGAATTCCCCCACCCTCCCAATCAAGAGTTTTTTTCCTCAGGGTCTTCAACACAAGCTTACCCTAGGAGTCATACTACCAGTGCCTTTAAACCAAAGGGAGGAAGGCTGCTACTCCAAAATGTTTCTGATTTCAAAGAACAAACTTTCCTGGGGACCAGTTATGGATATTTCCTTTCTCAAGAAGTTTGTGAAAGTACAAAGGTTCAAAATGCTGACCCTTCGGAGTCTGTTACCAGTCATTCCTCTTCTGAGTTTTATGGCAACAGTAGATACAAAAGATGTTCATCATCACAGTTCCATAACCACAGTCTTCAGAAATTTTCTCTGATTCTGTGCACCAGCACCTATGGTGGTTACAAAATGTCTAACTCCAGGGATAGCTCATTGCATACTGCAAGGCATTCACATTTCTCCTTATTTAAATGACTTAGTGATCTTTGCAGAGTGTGTTGCCACATGACAAGAGTCCTCAACTTGGGTTTCTTAACTCCTTACCAAACTGGGCTTCAGATAAATTTTCAAAATTTCTTCTTGACTGCATCACATAGGATTGTGCTTTTAGACTGTCTCTTCAAAGGCATTCCTAACTCAGGAAAAGGTGAATTTGTTTTTGGAAATTTCCTGATCTTCAATCAGCCTGAGACTTCAGCCAAAGAATATTTCAGGATTTTGGGGTTTATCATGATTCCTCTTGCCAGGTTATACATTAGAAAAATGTAATGTTAAAAAAAAGAAAAGAATACAAAGCATGTGCACCCAGCATTCTTATCCTCTGGGATTTTCATAATCCAGTTTTTTTTTTTTATAAAAAAAGATCTGCACTGGTGGAGGCAATAAGACACCTCAGTTTTTGTTTGCAGAGCAGCTTCTATGGGATAAAGGTGTGAGGCCTGTGGGATAGTTTAGACAGACCAAAGTGCACAAATATCAGATATGTTAGCTGGGATCCATGTTACAGAGTCTGTTAATGTGCTGTGGTCCCCGGGACCATTACAAGTGATTACAGACAATGCTACAGTGATGTGGTACATAAACAAAGTGGGGGGGATCAGGTCTAACTCCATACCTCTCAACCTGAAATCATCAAAAATATGGACAAAGGCCCATGAAAAATAGGTACAGCTGGCCAGTCATTGTGATCCAGTGACCAAAAACGCCTCTCTGTCTACAAACCTAACAAATCTGTTGTGCATTGTCTGTACTTGTACAAGGTTGCTAAGGCCTGGAACTCCTTACCTGTATCCATCAGGTCTATATCCTCCCTCACAGCTTTCAAAACTGCTCTGAAAATCTTCCTAGCAATCTGGCTTTATTCTTTCTCAAAACCAAGATAAACTATATCCTTAAATGTGAGCTATTATCTTTTCATTCTTTATACCTCCTTACTCTCCCTTCTTCACTTACTTCCTTACTGCTATCAAATTATCTTCCATGACTTTCCCTCTAAATATAGCATAAGCCTATTTCTCCCTCACTTCATACTGCAGTTCCTGTTTGTATTAGACTATTTTATCTTTAATTTCTTTACAAACTGTCTAACATCTCTCCAAATATTAGATTGTAATATAACTTGTTATCAATTCTTAACAAATGTTTTAATATTATGTCTAATTTGCTGTAATTATTTAAACTGCAGATGTTTTTGTTTTATTTTGAAGACTATAAAATTATTGTTCTTAAAATGTTTTGTAATAATCTGGAGATTTTCTCTCCGGGCCTCCTCTGCAAATGGACTTCTACCCAGTTGGACTTTCACAGAAATCAAATATCAATCAGTCAGTAAATAACTAAAATATCCTTAGAAAAAGCAAGCTGACACAAAACCTGTTATTCCAATAACATTCTAAGTTTATAAGAACAATACTTAAAATCTCTGTCCCTATTTTTTGCCCTCCCCACACACACACACACACACACACACACACACACACACACACACACACACACACACACACACACACACACACACACTATTTAAGGCTTTATCCAGATTTCTTGTATTAGGACGCTGAATATGACACTAACCCAAAACTAGTTATTCTAACAACATTCTAAGTTTTCAGAAAAGTATTTAAGTACCTGGCCAGAAACATAACCTTCTATCTGATGTTGTAAATCTTTATTCATTCCCTACTGTTAGGACTTCGGTTCCGTCCTCGCGACCCACGCGGCCATTACCAAGCTCACGCCAGCCAAAAACTCTCAGCTAAGACCTACCCACAATGCCCCTCTCATAGTCTCTCAAGATCTCATTTGCTGCATTCCTCGTAAGCCATTCCAAGCCTTCTCTCCAGCTAAGTGTAGCTTTTTGTGTTTTTTCTAGCTATTAGTGTTTATTAGCCAGTTCGTTCTAGTTTAAGGTTATTTCTCATCTTTGCCTTTCTTATTTTCTGACTAAACCCTACCCACTACCTTGGTAGTTCTTTTGTACCATTGTTGGTACTACTCCCTCTTCCCTTACTAGTAGGCCCTTCTCTTACCTTTCTGGTATTTCTTAGTACCATTGTTGGTACTTTTTTCCTAGCCTTCTGTTTAAAAAAAAAAAAAAAAAAAAAAAAAAACAATACACACAGTTTTTTACTATCCCTTTATTTTTCTTGTTTGCTTGTTTGGTAATTTAGTTTATTGTGTGGTAGTGTTAGTGTGTTATAATGTTGAATAAGGCCAAGCTTGGGTTCAAGCAGTGTGATATGTGTGGGCATAAAATGCCCAACTCTGATGGTCAGGCCCGGTGTGTTTATTGTTTGGGCGTTGATCACATTAACTTTTCCTGTGACATTTGTTCTAGCTTCAGCAACTGTACTCTAGCTGAACGCAAGAACAAAATTATTCTTAAGGGTATGCTGAAAACACCCATGTTAAGTTGTCAATCTCGCCTTCATTCTTGCTGGATGGGTTCGGAGCCGATCCTCGGCTCCGACTCGGCCACTTACTAAAGCTCGAGAGCTTATTTTACCAGCTCAAGCCAACCCTATATCCCATGATGCTAGGCGATAACTCCCCAGATCTCGTTTGCCGCTTTCGCTTGCAAGGTGCGTATTTTTACCGGCTCCTGGTAAGTCTTTAAATATATAGTGTCCAGTCACCCTTTTTGGTTAAATTTTCACCCAGTTGTTTTTCAGTAGTTAGTGACTACCTTTAATTCTATTCCTGTTTATACCTTCCCTTTTTATCCCTTATATCCCTCCCCCTCCACTCTTAGGTTAGGCCTTAAGCCTGCCCCTTTCCTAATTTTTCTTAGGGATCCTGTGTAGTGTTTGGGTGTGTCAGTATCCTAATTAATATTTTTTATTGTTTTTTATTGTTTTTTGAGTGTTGTGTGTGTGTGTGTGTTTTCTCATCCTTTTGTGATCCCTCGACACTGTTATGTCGAAGGAACCAAAGGAAACTAAGGTCTCAGGCTTTAAGAAGTGTGACTCGTGCTGTCAGGAAATGTCTCTGACAGACGGTCACACTTCTTGTGTTTACTGCCTGGGACCCCTGCACCTGCAGGACTCTTGTTCTGTGTGTCATGCATTCAGTCCAAGAGTCCTGCAGGAGCGCAGGAACAAACTTATACTGAGGGGCTTGTTAAAGCCCGAGGGCTCCCCAACTAAGTCTGCGTCGGGGAGGCCTTCGAAACCAGCAAAACCGTCGGCTCCGAATACTAAGCCTTCAGCTGCTGGCTCTTTGTCTGTGCCTAGATCGGCTCCAGCTGGAGCCGATCCCTCTGAGTCACAGGTTCCGGTCTCGGCACCACTCGGTGCTGATACCTCTGAGTCCATGCATTCACTGTCGGCTCCATGTGTCCTCGGCTCCTTTGGCTCCATCCATATCTAAGAAGAGGTCAAGATCCCCTTCATTGGAGTCCATCCATTCGGCTCCGAGATCTCCCCTGCTCTCGGAGCGGAGCCATCGGAGCCGATCTTCTCGGTCGTCCAGACTTTCAAATCACGACCTTGAGAGAGTGGTAAGTAGGCTGTTAAAGTCTCAGGCATTGGCCCAGATGATCTGTAGCCCATCTCATCAGATGGTAGCTATTACGACTCCACCTATTTTTCCTCCTTCGACTCTCCCTCAGAGTTCGGAGCCGGAGCTCCTCGGAGCCGTGACTGTTGTGGTGTCAGAGCCGATACCTCCCCCTTCGGCTCCTTCGTCTTCCACTCTGATCTCCGCCTTGATGACTTCATTGGACGGATCCGGGCGCCTGGTCTCTCTTATCAGCTCCGAGGGGGCGAGTGGTATTGGACCATTGTCCGACCCCGTTCTCCCTCTCGGAGCATCGGCGCTGGTGAGCTCGGCCCGACATCGGCCTCGGAGCCTTCCCTGTCGGTGCGGCCTGGGGTTCATACCTCGTCGGAGTGGGGGCCCTCTGGCCTTTCTGATAGGGGAGCCTTCGAGGTGATGAGGAGTGTACTAGCCCCAGGGCATAGTCAATGGTCAGCTCCATCAGCTCCTCCCACTACAGTGCCTGCTGATGTCTCTTCCCACTCTCTTGCTCCCGGACCCAGAGATCCAATGCCTCAGGTTTCCCCACTGGGAATTTCTTCCTCTTCCGAGGCTTCTCCTGACCTGTCAGCGGAGCCTCCGCGTAAGAGGGCATGTAAGAGGAAGCATGTGGACTCCCCTGAGTCCATTACATCTGACACCGACTTGGATGAGTCGGGGGGATCCCCAAAGTCCCCCTCTGAGGATGTCTCTTTCTCAGACATCCTAGAAATCCTAAAGCAGAGGGGGAACTGGTCTTCCCTTAATCCTTCTGAGGACGAGTCGGTGTACCTGGAGGCATTTGGTTCTCGACCCTCCACCTCCTGGGTGTCTCCGCCTTTTGACCCCCTTATGGAAGTAGTGGCTCGGAAGGCATGGTCGGCCCCGGATTCGGTGGAACCCACCCCTTGGAGGCCATCTAAATTCATCACAGCACCAGTTGACAAACAGTTCCTAACAAAAGGTGTACCGGCAGATGCCATGGTGGTGGCTGCAGCCACCAAGAAGGAACTAGCTGATCCTTCAGTACCTATCCATCCTCCTAATAAGGATTCTAGGACCATGGATAGGTACGGTAAGCGGATGTTTTCTTCAGTGACCTTTGCCATGTGGTTGCTGAATTATTTGTGTCACTTCACCCGCCTTCAGAGAGATATTCTCAAAGAGTTGGGAGAAGTATTACAGGATCCATCAGCTGCTGGGTCCCAGGATAAAATAAACTCACAGCTTGGAACCCTGAACTCGATTGTTAACTCCTCCATGCGTCTAATTTCATATGCAGCCGATGGAGCGAGTAGGGCCGCGGGCACAGGAGTGGCCTTAAGGCGTCACGCCTGGATGCGGCTGTGTAATTTCGCGGACCATTTCAAGGCGTCCTTCACAAATTCCCCTTTTGATGGTTCGGCTTTGTTCGGACCTCAAGTGAAAGACACCTTGACCAGATGCGAACAAGATGGCAAGACTCATTCTGCCATAGGAGTCCGTTTCTCCACCCCTTCAAGACCATACCCTAAGGGTCAGAAGGGTGGGAAAATGTGGTTCCGCAAATCTCAAGGAGTCACGCCTGATGCAAGAGGTCAGTTTACCCCCAGAGGCAGAGGGGGTAACAACAACAGATGCCGCCCTAGCGGCAGAGGGGGTCCGCAGAACCAGGGTAGCAGGGAACCTCTCTCTGACAAACCCTTCCAGCATCCCTGAGATGTTGCCCGATTGTCCATCTTCGGAGGCAGTCGGGGGAAGATTGTCGCTGCACCCAATAGCCTGGCTTTCCCTTACTCAAGACAAATGGGTACAGTCGATCATATCCGAGGGTTACAAAATTCCCTTTATCCAAACCCCAATTCAGCAAAAGGGAACCCTTCCAGACGTTCCACCCGGTCTAAGGGAACTAGCAGTATCAGAGATATCATAACTGCTAGCAAAAAGAGCCATCCAGCCAGTCCCAGCAGACCAACTAGGATCCGGAATCTACTCAAGGTTCTTTTTGGTACCGAAAAAGACAGGGGACTGGAGACCAATATTAGATCTCAGCAAACTAAACAAGTTTGTAAAGAGAACAAGATTCTGGATGGTCGCGCTACAGTCCATTCT